>NC_092769.1:78016136-78038771 GCF_047496795.1 Chiloscyllium punctatum
ACGCTGAGGAAAGGTTTACTCGGATAGGAATCAATTGCAGGCAAATGGCGCTCATTGAGTTTAGGAAACCTGCTTCGTATGGAAGAGTCGGGCCGAAGGGTCTGCTTCCACGCTGTACGGTTCTCTGATTTATCCCAGGCCACATCGCAGGACAGGAGAGGACTGCACCCTGTACTGTACCTCCCCTTAACTTCAGTTTACCTGACACTGTTCACCTCTCCGGGGGAGGGGGTACGTTTTATACACACCGCGGTGGTGTCAGCTCTGGTTTGTAGGCTGGCTCTGCAGCTTCTCAGAACACAGCAAGATCCCATGCAATGGGAAAATCGCTGCTTTGGTGAGATTGGTTAAGGGAAGAGGGCACGCCAGGGACTCAGTGACAACTCCACTCACTCAGAAAGTGCTGTTCGGAGACTTTCAATCGATAGGGTCAAACAGAGAGAGATTGAGAAACAATGTCAAAACACTGGTGTGAATACAGGGGAGAGCTTACATCCTTCACCCTCCCCCTGCCCCTTAACCATGATTCTCATCACAGGCCTTGGCAGAGAAATTCAAATCAAACTCAGCAATGTGGAGGTTGGCACTAAGGGATACCAACTGGGCAGGTGAGGAAGATCCCTCCCCGTACTATACCAATCCTGGGAATGCTTGATGAGGACACTGCCAAGACAATATGACTTCCAGCTTTAAAATGTTGAAGGAGTTTTACCCTGTATCTAACCCCATGATGTCCCCGTCCTGGAACTGTTTGATGGGGGGGAGGGACAGTGTAGAGGGAGCTTTGCTCTGTATCTAACCCCATGCTGTCTGTGTCCTGGGATTGTCTGACAGACCCAGTTCGAATGTCTCGAAGAGTGAGTGACATTCACAGTAACAGGTGCCAATAAATTGATGGTAACAAATGCTGCTGACCTGAGGAATCGCACCCAGACAGTACCTGAGCTCAGTAAATATTCATGCCAATCCGTTTGTGTAAAATAGCTCAGATTCCTGCTGACTAGAAAGTTGCCAGTGCACTGTCAACAGCTCGCTAACCTTAACATCATGAACGCTGTCCAGTTACTGGACAGGCTGGGACACTGCCATTTCCTCACCTCTGTAAATCCCTGCGACAGGACGTAAATGGCTTGGGGCTGTAGTGACTGTGTTCAGGTGCTCTGGGTGGGAAGGAGGCAGAACAAGTCAACAGCTACCTGCTCAGCCCTTCGCATCTGGAAGTCCTACAGTGTGGGAAACAGGCCATTCAGCCCAACAAGTCCACACTGACCCTCCGAAGAGTATCCTACCCAAACCCATTACCCTACACCTAACTTACACATCCCTGAACATTACGGGCAATTTAGCATGGCCAATCCACCCTAACCTACACATCCCTGAACATTATGGGCAATTTGCCATGGCCAATCCACCCTAACCTACACATCCCTGGGCACTATGGGACAATTTCCCACGGCCAATCCACCCTAACCTGCACATCCCTGGGCACTATGGGACAATTTCCCACGGCCAATCCACCCTAACCTGTACATCCCTGGGCACTATGGGACAATTTCCCATGGCCAATCCACCCTAACCTGCACATCCCTGCACACTATGGGACAATTTCCCACGGCCAATCCACCCTAACCTGCACATCCCTGGACACTATGGGACAATTTCCCATGGCCAACCCACCCTAACCTGTACATCCCTGGGCACTATGGGACAATTTCCCACGGCCAATCCACCCTAACCTGCACATCCCTGCACACTATGGGACAATTTCCCACGGCCAATCCACCCTAACCTGCACATCCCTGCACACTATGGGACAATTTCCCACGGCCAATCCACCCTAACCTGCACATCCCTGGACACTATGGGACAATTTCCCATGGCCAATCCACCCTAACCTGCACATCCCTGCACACTATGGGACAAATTCCCATGGCCAATCCACCCTAACCTGCACATCCCTGGACACTATGGGGCAATTTCCCATGGCCAATCCACCCTAACCTGCACATCCCTGGGCACTATGGGACAATTTCCCATGGCCAATCCACCCTAACCTGTACATCCCTGGACACTATGGGACAATTTCCCACGGCCAATCCACCCTAACCTGCACATCCTTCGACAGTGGGAGGAACCCCACACAGACACAGGGAGGATGTGCAAACTCCACACAGACAGTCGCCCGAGGCGGGATTCGAACCTGGGTCCCTGGCGCTGGGAGGCAGCAGTGCTAACACACTGAGCCACCGTGCTGACCGTTGGGTGAAGACAGACACTTCAGTCAGACTGCCCGAGGAAATTAGGCAAAAGATGGGGACTGAGGCAATGGAGTGTTGACTCCACTGACAAGGGGGAAAGACAGCTTCTGAAACAGTGCAGCCCTCCCTTGGCACTGCACGGCTTTTCAACACCTCACTGGCAAGACCAGCGATTTTTGATCCTCCTGAATTTCCATTGGACGGAGAGTCTGTGTACAGCTAGTTCAGAGCCAACCACATCACTGCGGAATCCCATTTAGACCACCCAAGAAAAGGATGTCTCCAGAAAGGGGATTTGTTTGTCAGATGGCTTTTTACATCACTCTGAGATGGGGGACCATCACTGAGACAAACTCTTCAGTGGCACGTTTATGAAGTACATTGATTTCCACCAGCTGTCACAGTGAGGTTTGAACAAGTCCCAAAAGCATTAGTCAGAGGTCTAGATTACCCATGCAGTGACATTAGCCCAACACTACCACCAACCCCCGTCCAGCCTTCCCAAATCACTGGGGAAATATGTTCACATCTCAGGCAGGAGCTGAAAACTGAATGACACGGCAGGTTCAAGGGGCGGTGTGTCTATTCCTGTTTCTTATACTTCAATTCAGAAACAAGGCTGAGAAACAGAGTCAATGAGAGAAAGAGAGACAGAGAGAGAGAGAGACAGAGAGAAGTAATCCGAGAGAGATGGTCAGAGAGAGAAAAACAGAGAGGGAGAGAGAGAGGAACATAGAGAGACAGAAAAACAGAGGGAGCCAAAAAATAATAATGACAGACAAAGCAAGTGAGAGAGAGAGAGAGTCAGAAGAGAGGAACAGACAGAGACAGATTGACACAGGGTTAAAGAGTCAGAGAGAGAGGTTCTGACAGAAAAACAGAGCAAGAAAGAGAGAGAGAGAGAGAGACAGGCAGAGAAAAAGGAATTAGAATGAGATAAATAGTGAGAGGAGGAGAGTGAGTGTGTCACAGAGAGAGTGTGTGAGAGAGAGTGTCACAGAAAGAATGTGTGAGAGAGAGTGTCACAGAGTGTGTGAGAGAGAGTGTGTGTGAGAGAGTGTGTCACAGAGAGAATGTGTGAGAGAGAGTGTCACAGAGAGAGTGTGTGTGAGAGAGTGTCACAGAGAGAGTGTGTGTGAGAGAGTGTGTCACAGAGTGTGTGAGAGAGAGTGTCACAGAGAGAGTGTGTGAGAGTGTGTCACAGAGAGAATGTGTGAGAGTGTCACAGAGAGAGTGTGTGTGAGAGAGTGTGTCACAGAGTGTGTGAGAGAGAGTGTCACAGAGAGAGTGTGTGAGAGAGTGTGTGAGAGAGTGTGTCACAGAGAGAATGTGTGAGAGTGTCACAGAGAGAGTGTGTGTGAGAGAGTGTGTCACAGAGTGTGTGAGAGAGAGTGTCACAGAGAGAGTGTGTGAGAGAGTGTGTCACAGAGAGAGTGTGTGAGAGAGAGTGTCACAGAGAGAGTGTGTGTGAGAGAGTGTCACAGAGAGAGTGTGTGTGAGAGAGTGTGTCACAGAGAGAATGTGTGAGAGTGTCACAGAGAGAGTGTGTGTGAGAGAGTGTGTCACAGAGTGTGTGAGAGAGAGTGTCACAGAGAGAGTGTGTGTGAGAGAGTGTCACAGAGAGAGTGTGTGTGAGAGAGTGTGTCACAGAGAGAATGTGTGAGAGTGTCACAGAGAGAGTGTGTGTGAGAGAGTGTGTCACAGAGTGTGTGAGAGAGAGTGTCACAGAGAGAGTGTGTGAGAGAGTGTGTGAGAGAGTGTGTCACAGAGAGAGTGTGTGAGAGAGAGTGTCACAGAGAGAGTGTGTGTGAGAGAGTGTCACAGAGAGAGTGTGTGTGAGAGAGTGTGTCACAGAGTGTGTGAGAGAGAGTGTCACAGAGAGAGTGTGTGTGAGAGAGTGTCACAGAGAGAGTGTGTGTGAGAGAGTGTGTCACAGAGTGTGTGAGAGAGAGTGTCACAGAGAGAGTGTGTGAGAGAGTGTGTGAGAGAGTGTGTCACAGAGAGAATGTGTGAGAGAGAGTGTCACAGAGAGAGTGCGTCACAGAGAGAGTGTGTGTGAGAGAGTGTCACAGAGAGAGTGTGTGTGAGAGACAGTGTCACAGAGAATGACAGAAGTGAGAGTAGGAGAGAGTGAGTGTGTCACAGAGAATGACAGTGAGAGTAGGACAGAGTGAGTGTGTCACAGAGAGTGATAGACAGTGAGAGAGAGAGAGAGAGAGAGAGAGAGAGAGAGAGAGAGAGCTACAACAGATCACCCACTGAACTGAAATAACATTGTGTACTTACAGTTCCTGTGCAGTGAGAACACCCTTGCTCCTTTTATAAAGAAATCGTTTCAGGACTTTTCTCCATAATTTATGAAACAACCCCAATCCTTAAAGAGGAGACAGCACAGTATCCCAATTATCTGCAGGGATATTGTTTGTAAAACTGCCAATGGCTGGGGAATATTGCTCCTTTCTTTCCCACGTTGGTCAGTGGTGAGGATTTTCACGTTTCGGGACTCTGGCTGAAGTGAAGTTTTGAAATCCCCTCCCAGGTCAGTATGTCTGTTCTCAGCTCAGTGACAATGTGCCCAGCCCTGCACAGCCTGGCTTGTTAGCACATCAGCAGCCTCTGTGAGAAACACGATTTCAAAGCATCTCGCCCTGTCCCTCATTAAGGCAGCAGTTTTCAAACAAGGACGAGCTGGACTCTGCACTCTCCACCAGCCACAGAAGCGATCAGCCGAGGTGGTTGATCTTGCTGCATATCTCCTCCTCCTCAGAATTGTATTCGGTCCAATAGTTTGTTTGTCCGGGGCAGAACCCCCTTTCACAAATCTCTCCTGAAGAGCAGCTTGGCACAGCTCCTTGAGCATGGGACTGGGAAGGCTGATGTATTCAGCTGTCTGGATTGTTTGTAAAACGCTCTGATCAGGATGTTCTTAACTCATTGCTAACCTGGTCAGCAGCAGCGATACCAGCACATCACACCCACGTCACCCTGTGGAGTGCAGGGCAACTGTGTGTCATGTCAGTCTGCCCCCCCGCCCCGCTGCTGGTTGGACAGGAGGGGAGGTAATACTGAGGGGGAGGCTTTACCCTTTGTCTGTCTCACTGAGCTGCCTGGAGGGAAGAGGTACCAGATGGTTGCAACCGTTCCCCAGACCAGCCTCAGAATAAACCCCTGCTTTTACAGCTGCTGGGGAAGGGAGGGGGTTGGTGGGAGGGGGGGGGGGGGGGGGGGGGTGCGCTGACTTGCAAAGCAGCAACAGACAGCAGCTCCTGACCCTCTCACACGGTGGGTCACTCCATTCCCATCCTCCAGCCCGTCCCGTCCCCCACTCAGCCATCACAGGGACGGCTCAAGGCCGACAGAACAGAGCCTCACTCCAGGACGGACTGGAGCCTCCATTTCAACGGAGGGTGGCAGGGGGTAGTGGGTGACACCGTGGGTAATCTCACCAGGCAGGGCAGCCAGAGGAGCAGGAGCATCGACGTTTCAGACAAGAGCCCTTCGTCAGGTTCTCCTGCCCCTCGGGTGCTGCCTGACCTGCCGCGCTTTTCCAGCACCACTCTCAACCAGACTCTGACCTCCAGCACGTGCAGTGCTCACTTCCTCCGGGATATCCAGAGGACCACGCTGACACTCTGGGGATTGGGGGGGGGGGGGGGAACGCTCCAGGAAACCTGGTCATAAAGACAGAAAGTGATGGGGGAACTCCGCAGAGCAGGCACGATCAGCGCAGAAATAAAGTTAACGGTTCGAACCAATATTGTCAGCACTGAAGCAGGAAGTCAGATTAGACTCTGAACATGACCTCTGCTTCTCTGTCCTGATCTTGGCCATCACTTTCTGCAAAGTAGCCTGTGTCTAAATCTCTCTGACTTGCACATCCTCACTCGCTGTGATCCGCCCATACTGCTGGGAAACAAAGCTTTTCACTGTACTTTGGGACATGTGGCAATAAATCAATCGTTTGGACTGTCCACAGCATGGGCTCAAATCACACCCAGTGCTGGCAGACAATTAATAAATCTGTAATCAAACAGGACTCACTGACAGTGTAAGGACCATTGGAAGAAGCCAATCTGGGAAGGAAATCTACCATCCTTACCTGGTCTGGCCAACACATGACTCCAGACCCACAGTGATGGGGTTGACACACTCAAAGCTAAAGAGGAATGGACAATAAACGCTGCCCTAGCCAGTGACACCCAAGTCCCATTGACAAAGAGAGCTTCAGAGCAAGCTCCTTGAACAATGGCTGCTGCTCAGGGTGCACACCCCAACTTGTTGTCATCAACCAGGCCTTGGATTGATATTAAAGGGAAACTGGGACATGGTTTCCCCAACTATGAAGATTCAGAAACATAAACATAGTGCAACACATTGAATCTCTCCTCCTTAGAGCCATAGAGATGTACAGCATGGAAACAGACCCTTCGGTCCAACCGTCCATGCTGACCAGATATCCCAACCCAATCTAGTCCCACCTGCCAGCACTAGGCCCATATCCCTCCAAACCCTTCCTATTCATATACCCACCCAAATGCCTCTTAAATGTTGCAATTGTACCAGCCTCCACCACATCCTCTGGCAGCTCATTCCATACACGTACCACCCTCTGTGTGAAAAAGTTGCCCCTGAGGTCTCTTTTATATCTTTCCCCTCTCATCCTAAGCCTATACCCTCTAGTTCTGGACTCCCCGGCCCCAGGGAAAAGACTTTTTCTATTTATCCCATCCATGCCCCTTATAATTTTGTAAACCTCTATAAGGTCACCCCTCAGCCTCCGACACTCCAGGGAAAACAGCCCCAGCCTGTTCAGCCTCTCACTGTAGCTCAGATCCTCCAACCCTGGCAACATCCTTGTAAATCTTTTCTGAACCCTTTCAAGTTTCACAACATCTTTCCGATAGGAAGGAGACCAGAACTGCACACAATATTCCAACAGTGGCCTAACTAATGTCCTGTACAGCCGCAACATGACCTCCCAACTCCTGTACTCAATACTCTGACCAATAAAGGAAAGCATACCAAACACCTTCTTCACTATCTATCTACCTGCAACTCCACTTTCAAGGAGCTATGAACCTGCACTCCAAGGTCTCTTTGCTCCTTTCCTGCCACCTGTAATGGTCCAGAGAGACAGTGGCTCGAAGGTGTAGAATACCCTGCTGGGTACAGCGGCTGTCTGGGGCGAAGGAGTCAGAAGGAGATCACTGGGAGATTAACCACTCTCCAAGCTCATGACACAGAGAGAGAGAGAGAGAGAGAGACAGAGAGAGAGACAGAGAGAGAGAGACACACACATAGACAGACAGAGAGAGAGAGACACACACATAGACAGACAGAAAGAGAGATAGAGAAAGAGAGAGACAGAGAGAGAGAGACAGACAAAGAGAGAGGGAGGGAGACAGACAGAGAGAGAGAGACAGAGAGAGAGAGACAGAGAGAGAGACACACACATAGACAGACAGAGAGATAGACAGAGACAGAGATAGAGAAAGAGAGAAACAGAGAGAGAGAGGGAGGGAGAGAGACAGACAGAGAGAGAGAGACAGAGAGAAAGAGAGAGAGCACGCATGGTTGGGATCACAGACTCCATCGAGAGATCATTTTTGTAACATTCAATGCACTGAAAGAAAAGATGCCTTGAGTTGAAGAGGTTGTTGGGTGTGTGGATTAAGGCAACAGAGCAATGATAAATACATTCGAATAAATACAAAGGAGGAACATATCGTTGTAGGGTCAGTGCTGAGGGAGCGGGCACTGTCGGAGGGTCAGTACTGAGGGAGTGGGCACTGTCGGAGGGTCAGTGCTGAGGGAGTGGGCACTATCGGAGGGTCAGTGCTGAGGGAGTAGGCACTGTCGGTGGGTCAGTGCTGAGGGAGCGGGCACTGTGGGAGGGTCAGTGCTGAGGGAGCGGGCACTGTGGGAGGGTCAGTGCTGAGGGAGTGGGCACTGTCGGAGGGTCAGTGCTGAGGGAGTGGGCACTGTCGGAGGGTCAGTGCTGAGGGAGTGGGCACTGTCGGAGGGTCAGTGCTGAGGGAGTGGGCACTGTCAGAGGTCAGTGCTGAGGGAGTAGGCACTGTCGGTGGGTCAGTGCTGAGGGAGCGGGCACTGTCGGAGGGTCAGTGCTGAGGGAGCGGGCACTGTGGGAGGGTCAGTGCTGAGGGAGTGGGCACTGTCGGTGGGTCAGTGCTGAGGGAGTGGGCACTGTCGGAGGGTCAGTGCTGAGGGAGTGGGCACTGTCAGAGGGTCAGTGCTGAGGGAGTGGGCACTGTTGGAGGGTCAGTGCTGAGGGAGTGGGCACTGTCAGAGGGTCAGTACTGAGGGAGTGGGCACTGTCGGAGGGTCATTGCTGAGGGAGTGGGCACTGTCGGAGGGTCAGTGCTGAGGGAGCGGGCACTGTCGGAGGGTCAGTGCTGAGGGAGTGGACACTGTCGAGGGTCAGTGCTGAGAGAGCGGGCACTGTCAGAGGGTCAGTGCTGAGGGAGTGGGCACTGTCGGAGGGTCAGTGCTGAGGGAGCGGGCACTGTCGGAGGGTCAGTGCTGAGGGAGTGGAAACTGTCGGAGGGTCAGTGCTGTGGGAGTGGGCACTGTCGGAGGGTCAGTGCTGAGGGAGCGGGCACTGTCGGAGGGTCAGTGCTAGGGAGCGGGCACTGTCGTAAGGTCAGTGCTGAGGGAGTGGGCACTGTCGGAGGGTCAGTGCTAAGGGAGCGGGCACTGTCGGATGGTCAGTGCTGAGGGAGCGGGCACTGTCGGAGGGTCAGTGCCGAGGGAGTGGACACTGTCGGAGGGTCAGTGCTGAGGGAGCGGGCACTGTCGGAGGGTCAGTGCTAGGGAGCGGGCACTGTCGTAGGGTCAGTGCTGAGGGAGTGGGCACTGTCGGAGGGTCAGTGCTAAGGGAGCGGGCACTGTCGGATGGTCAGTGCTGAGGGAGCGGGCACTGTCGGAGGGTCAGTGCCGAGGGAGTGGACACTGTCGGAGGGTCAGTGCTGAGGTAGCGGGCACTGTCGGAGGGTCAGTGCTGAGGGAGTGGGCACTGTCGGAGGGTCAGTACTGAGGGAGTGGGCACTGTCGGAGGGTCAGTGCTGAGGGAGTGCCGCACTGTCGGAGGGCCAGCGCTGAGGGAGTGGGCACTGTCGGAGGGTCAGTGCTGAGGGAGTGGGCACTGTCGGAGGGTTAGCGCTGAGGGGGTGCCGCACTGTCGGAGGGTCAGTGCTGAGGGAGTGGGCACTGTCGGAGGGTCAGTGCTGAGGGAGTGGGCACTATCGGAGGGTCAGTGCTGAGGGAGTGGGCACTGTCGGAGGCTCAGTGCTGAGGGAGTGGGCACTGTCGGAGGGTCAGTACTGAGGGAGTGGGCACTGTCGGAGGGTCAGTGCTGAGGGTTGGTGTTGATGCTGTGATGATGAGTTTTGAGATGTCTCTGGTGCTTCGATAAACGTCCCTCCCCCTGCAGCCTAACACAGGAGCAGCCGAGGGGTTCCCTGGCAGTTTTGAGAAGGGCTGGTTTGTTCATTGCTTCGTCTATCGTGTGGGAACTCCCTGCCTTTGTGCCTTTTTTACGTAACAGCCAGCCTCGGGCACAATAGACCTCATTGTGTGAAGCTGCTTGGGCCTTTCCTGGGTGGGGCAAAAGGACAAGTTCACTGAACAACTTGCATTTAAATAGCACCTTCTACAACCGCACAGCATCCAAAGATTTTTCCCAGAACGTCTCCCCTGCTGGGTGATTGTCGAAAGAATCGCTCAAGACAATGAACTGGTTGTGTAATGCTTTTCTGGCAGCTGAGGGACAATGTTCTCTCTCCACCCCCATAGCCTCGCTCTCAGCTCCACTGGGGCTGCACAGAGACCCTTAGGGCTCCTCTCTCGTTGCTGTGGGAAGGACACATGCAATTCCAGTTTCATGCTTCCTTTCTGTGCTCATTCAGTGCATTCTCAGTAATCATTGCTGAAATTCCAACCATTTCCCGCTGACCCTTTCCACAAAAGAAGTGTTTTGTTATATAAAAAAGTGCAGATTGACAGAGCCCTGCCCAGATTCCAGGACACCTCCCTCCCCAACTGGCCAAGGAAGGTGCCTATCTCTCTGGGGCGTACAGACCAAAAAAAAAACTGCCTTGTTACAGCTTTCATAACCTCAGGAAGTCCCAGCCAGTATTGGACACTGCAGCCAAGTTACGCTCAGCAAGGTCCAACTGACAGGAACATGATGATAAACAGATGATTGAACCACATGCACATCTCATAGATGTTTCAGGGTGTATTTCAGGGGGAAAAAGGATCCAGTTTAACACTGTCTAAAAAGAAAACCTCTAACAGTGCCCCCGCCCTCAGCGCCGACCCACAGACAGTGTGACACTCCCTCAGCACTGCTCCTCCGATAGTGCCGCACTCCCTCAGCGCCGACCCACAGACAGTGTGGCACTCCCTCAGCACTGCTCCTCCGATAGTGCCGCACTCCCTCAGCACTGACCCTCTGACAGTGCAGTAGTGTCGCAGCACTGACCCACCGACAGTGGGGGACTCCCTCATTACTGACCCTCCGACAGTGCCACACTCCCTCAGCACTGACCCTCCGACAGTGCCACACTCCCTCAGCACTGACCCTCCGATAGTGCCCGCTCCCTCAGCACTGACCCTCCGACAGTGCCTGCTCCCTCAGCATTGACCCTCAGAATGTGCGGTGTTCCCTCAGCACTGACCCTCCGACAGTGTGGCACTCCCTCAACACTGACCCTCTGACAGTACGGCACTCCCTCAGCACTGACCCTCCCACAGTGCAGCACTCCCTCAGCACTGACCCTCCCACAGTGCAGCACTCCCTCAGCACTGACCCTCCGACAGTGCGGCGCTCCCTCAGCACTGACCCTCTGACAGTGCGGACCTCCCTCTGCACTGACCCTCTGACAGTGCGGGGCACTCCCTCAGCACTGACCCTCCAACAGCGCTGCATTCCCTCAGCGCCGACTCTCTGATAGTGTGACACTCCCTCAGCACTGACCCTCCAACAGTGCGGCACTCCCTTATCACTGACCCTCTGACAGTGCTGCATTCCCTCAGCGCCGACTCTCTGATAGTGTGACACTCCCTCAGCGCCGACCCTCTGACAGTGCGGCACTCCCTCAGCGCCGACCCTCTGACAGTGCGGCACTCCCTCAGCGCCGACCCTCTGACAGTGCGGCACTCCCTCAGCGCCGACCCTCTGACAGTGCGGCACTCCCTCAGCGCCGACCCTCTGACAGTGCGGCACTCCCTCAGCGCCGACCCTCTGACAGTGCGGCACTCCCTCAGCGCCGACCCTCTGACAGTGCGGCACTCCCTCAGCGCCGACCCTCTGACAGTGCGGCACTCCCTCAGCGCCGACCCTCTGACAGTGCGGCACACCCTCAGCGCCGACCCTCTGACAGTGCGGCACACCCTCAGCGCCGACCCTCTGACAGTGCGGCACACCCTCAGCGCCGACCCTCCGACAGTGCCCACTCCCTCAGCGCCGACCCTCTGACAGTGCGGCACTCCCTCAGCGCCGACCCTCTGACAGTGCGGCACTCCCTCAGCGCCGACCCTCTGACAGTGCGGCACTCCCTCAGCGCCGACCCTCTGACAGTGCGGCACACCCTCAGCGCCGACCCTCTGACAGTGCGGCACTCCCTCAGCGCCGACCCTCTGACAGTGTGGCACACCCTCAGCGCCGACCCTCCGACAGTGCCCACTCCCTCAGCGCCGACCCTCCGACAGTGCGGCACTCCCTCAGCACTGACCCTCTGACAGTGTAGTATTCCCTCAGCACTGACCCTCTGACAGTGCGGCACTCCCTCAGCGCCGACCCTCTGACAGTGCGGCACACCCTCAGCGCCGACCCTCCGACAGTGCCCACTCCCTCAGCGCCGACCCTCCGACAGTGCGGCACTCCCTCAGCACTGACCCTCTGACAGTGCAGTATTCCCTCAGCACTGACCCTCCGACAGTGCAGCATTCCCTCAGCGCCGACCCTCTGACAGTGCGGCACTCCCTCAGCACCGACCCTCCGACAGTGCAGCATTCCCTCAGCACCGACCCTCTGACAGTGCGACACACCCTTAGTGCTAACCCTCCAACAGTGCGACACTCCCTCAGCACTGACCCTCTGACAGTGCGGCACTCCCTCAGCACCAACTCTGACAGCGCAGCATTCCCTCAGCGCCGACCCTCTGACAGTGCTGCATTCCCTCAGCGCCGACCCTCTGACAGTGCAGCATTCCCTCAGCGCCGACCCTCTGATAGTGCTGCATTCCCTCAGCGCCGACCCTCTGACAGTGCAGCATTCCCTCAGCGCCGACCCTCTGATAGTGCTGCATTCCCTCAGCGCCGACCCTCTGATAGTGCTGCATTCCCTTAGCGCCGACCCTCTGACAGTGCAGCATTCCCTCAGCGCCGACTCTCTGATAGTGCGACAGTCCCTCAGCACTGACCCTCCAACAGTGCGGCACTCCCTCAGCACTGACCCTCTGACAGTGCCCACTCCCTCAGCACTGACCCTCTGACAGTGCGGCACTCCCTCAGCACTGACCCTCTGACAGTACGGCACACCCTTAGCGCCGACACTCCGACAGTGCGGCTCTCCCTCAGCGCCGACCCTTCGACAGTGCTGCATTCTCTCAGTGCTGACTCTCTGACAGTGCGACAGTCCCTCAGCGCCGACTCTCTGATAGTGCTGCACTTCCCTCAGCGCCAACCCTCTGATAGTGTGACACTCCCTCAGCCCCAATTCTCTGATAGTGCGACAGTCCCTCAGCACTGACCCTCCAACAGTGTGGCACTCCCTCAGCGCTGACCCTCCAACAGTGCGGCACTCCCTCAGCACTGACCCTCCAACAGTGCGGCACTCCCTCAGCACTGACCCTCTGATAGTGCGGCACTCCCTCAGCACTGACCCTCCAACAGTGCGGCACTCCCTCAGCACTGACCCTCCGACAGTGCGGCACTCCCTCAGCACTGACCCTCCAACAGTGTGGCACTCTCTCAGCACTGACCCTCTGATCGTGCGACAGTCCCTCAGCACTGACCCTCCAACAGTGCGGCACTCCCTCAGCGCCGACCCTCCGACTGTGCGGCACTCCCTCAGCACTGACCCTCCACAAGTGCGGCACTCCCTCAGCGCCGACCCTCCAACAGTGTGGCACTCTCTCAGCACTGACCCTCCAACAGTGCGGCACTCCCTCAGCACTGACCCTCCAACAGTGCGGCACTCCCTCAGCACTGATCCTCCAACAGTGCAGCACTCCCTCAGCACTGACCCTCCAACAGTGTGGCACTCCCTCAGCGCCAACCCTCTGATAGTGCGACAGTCCCTCAGCACTGACCCTCCAACAGTGCGGCACTCCCTCAGCACTGATCCTCCAACAGTGTGGCACTCCCTCAGCACTGACCCTCCAACAGTGTTGCACTCCCTCAGCACTGACCCTCCAACAGTGCGGCACTCCCTCAGCACTGATCCTCCAACAGTGCGGCACTCCCTCAGCACTGACCCTCTGATAGTGCGACAGTCCCTCAGCGCCGACCCTCCGACTGTGCGGCACTCCCTCAGCACTGACCCTCCACAAGTGCGGCACTCCCTCAGTGCCGACCCTCCAACAGTGTGGCACTCCCTCAGCACTGACCCTCTGATAGTGCGGCACTCCCTCAGCACTGACCCTCCAACAGTGCAGCACACCCTTAGTGCCGACACTCCGACAGGGCGGCACACCCTCAGTGCTGACCCTCTGACAGTGCAGCACTTCCTTCAGTGCCGACCATCCGGTAGTGCGGCATTCCCTCAGTGCTGACTCTTTGATAGTGCCCACTCCCTCAGCACTGACCCTCTGACAGTGCCCACTCCCTCAGCACTGGCCCTCTGACAGTGCCCACTCCCTCAGCACTGGCCCTCTGACAGTGTCCACTCCCCCAGCACTGACCCTATGACAGTATGGCGCTCCTTCAGCGCTTACCCTCCAATAGTCCGTCGCTGACCCTCCGACAGTGCCCCCCTCCCTCAGCGCTGACCCTCGACACTGCCTACTCCCTCAGCACCGACTCTCTGATGGTGCGGCCTTCCCTCAGTGCTGACCCTCTGACAGTGCAGCACTTCCCTCAGCACCGACCCTCCGGTAGTGCGGCATTCCCTCAGCGCTGACTCTCTGATAGTGCAACACCTCCTCAGCACTGACCCTCTGACAGTGCCCACTCCCTCAGCACTGACCCTCTGACAGTGCCCACTCCCTCAGCACTGACCCTCTGACAGTGCCCACTCCCTCAGCACTGACCCTCTGACAGTGTCCACTCCCTCAGCACTGACCCTCTGACAGTGTCCACTCCCTCAGCACTGATCCTCTGACAGTGCCCACTCCCTCAGCACTGACCCTCTGACAGTGTCCACTCCCTCAGCACTGACCCTCTGACAGTGCCCACTCCCTCAGCACTGACCCTCTGACAGTGCCCACTCCCTCAGCACTGACCCTCTGACAGTGTCCACTCCCTCAGCACTGACCCTCTGACAGTGTCCACTCCTTCAGCACTGACCCTCCAACAGTCCGGCACTGACCCTCCGACTGTGCCCCCTCCCTCAGTGCTGACCCTCCGACACTGCCTACTCCCTCAGCACCGACTCTCTGATGGTGCAGCACTTCCCTCAGCACTGACCCTCCGACAGTGCGGCACTCCCTCAGCGCCGACCCTCCGACAGTGCGGCACTCCCTCAGCGCCGACCCTCTGACAGTGCAGCACTCCCTCAGCGCCAACCCTCTGACAGTGCAGCACTTCCCTCAGCGCCGACCCTCCGACAGTGCAGTATTCCCTCAGCACCGACTCTGATAGTACAAAACTCTCTCAGCGCCGACCATCTGACAGTGCAGCACTTTCCTCAGTACTGACCCTCCAACAATGCAGCACTCCCTCAGCGCCGACCCTCCGACAGTGCAGCACTTCCCTCAGCACTGACCCTCTGACAGTGCGGCATTCCCTCAGCACCAACCCTCCAACAGTGCAGCATTCCCTCAGCACCGACCCTTCGACAGTGCGGCACTCCCTCAGCATTGACCCTCGACAGTGCGGCACTCCCTCAGCGCCAACCCTCCGACAGTGCAGCATTCCCTCAGCGCCAACCCTCCGACAGTGCAGCATTCCCTCAGCACCGACCCTCCGACAGTGCGGCACTCCCTCAGCGCCAACCCTCCGACAGTGCAGCATTCCCAGCACCGACGGTCCGACAGTGCAGTAGTCCCTCAGCGCCAACCGTCCGACAGTGCAGCATTCCCTCAGCACCGACTCTGATAGTGTGTAACACTCTCTCAGTGCCGACCCTCTGACAGTGCAGCACTTCCCTCAGCGCTGACCCTCCAACAATGCAGCACTCCCTCAGTGCAGACCCTTTGACAGTGCATCTCAGAATTAAGGGTGCACCTAATATGGAGACAGAGGGGATGGGAGGGAGAAAGTGAAATATGCTGCCGCTTCTCTGATCCCTGCATGAGCATCCCGAATTCTATCCTTTATTGACCAGCAGGAAAACAGCAATCAAGCACAATTCTACTGTAGGGAAGGTACCCATTGCACACATCAGATAGTGAAGAACTTTGGTCCAAGTGATATTTTGATGATCTCTTATAAATTCACATTAACTGGATACTTACAATGTTAAACACCAAAGCCAGTCCTGCTCACATGTGGAGACAGATCCCCTTACTGACTGACGATACCTTTCCCGTTTTTATCTTCAATCAGACCATCTGCCATTATTGTGCACCCCTCCTCCTACCTGACCCCAGGGTCACCCAGTGTGCCTGGCCACATATGTCAGCAGAATGTGCATCGTCAGCACGTTGGTGTAAACAGCACAGGCCCCTGCCCCAAGAAACAGAGTGCTTTCCACCTAAACCATCCCCTTCTGACTGTTAAACTGTCTTTGATAATCTGGAGGAGACTTCACACTTGCGTGGAGCCTCAGTCTCTGATTAAGTAGAGACGAACGCCCTTTACAGAAACACTAGCTACAGTCTGTGAGCTTCCTGCCTACACGTACCATCTGCAAATGGAGGGCCTGCTGTAAAGACAAAGGTATGAGGCTGTGGTTGCTTTCTCTCTCCATTCCTTGTCTTCCCCATATCTGACCGACTCCTTACTGCTGTTGTTCTGCAGCTGTTGGGTCCCTATCCCAGCTGCCACACCTTTACTGGTCAACGTGGTTCAGGCTTATTCAACCTGAGGAACATCAATGGGCGCTTCACTCCTGCAGTTAGATGGTGATCAGGACCAAGTGATTTGGCCAATCTCTTCCTGACCCAGGAGAGCAGAGGGATCTGACTGCAGTGCTGCCTGCCCGGGATGGGATGAGATCAGCCTAGCCAAATAAATCCAGTGCAGACTACGACATGAAGCAGACATGTTTCCACTCTGTGCACTCAGCATCGGCCACTGAAGCTTCAGGAACTGGCCCAGTGACAAGTAAAACAGCCCTTTGAGCCCACCCAGGCGAATTCCTGGCCTATTAGTGTCAAAACTCCATCGCCTCACTTCCAGAAAGCCTAAAACCAATTAATCCTTCCCAATCAATCAATCTCTGTTCTGACAGAATTTGGGAGAATCTGCTTTGTGTGAACACACTTGTTTGAGGGGGGGGGGGGGAAGATGCTGAAAGTAAGTTTCCCCCTGATAGGACAGAGAAATAAAAAATAAAGCGGGGTTAGGTCGATTGCTGACTAACAGGGATGGAAGACTAATACAGGAAGGCAGGAAAATGGAGCTGAGGCCACAAATGGATCAACCTGCATCTTAGTCAAATGGCCGATCCAATTAAAAGAGCCAAATGTCTGTGCTTGCGTATGCATGTGCCTGTCTGAGGAGGCGTTTCCTGACATTACCCCCTAAACAATGGGGCTCTAATTTAAAGGTTCTTACCCCTAGTTCTAGACTTTTCCTGCCAGAGGAAAGAGGTTTTCTCTCTTTTACAACTCTTTCGGTCATGACAAATATCATAAATCCAAAAGAACGGTGGATGGTCCCAATGGAAGGCTCTCTACATGGGAGTCCTCCCCCTTTCCCTCGGGGATCTGGGGTGGAGGGTGCTGCACGCAGCGGTCCCCTGCAACCACACATTGCGGTGGTTCACGGACTCCCAGCCCAACTGCTTGTTCTGTGGAGCCGTGGACCGTGTATATATGGGGTGTCGGTGCTTGTACTCCCTTTTTGATTTCCTTAAAAATCTCCTGTTTTTGGTTGCATTTCAGTACTGAGCTACCTTAGAAACTGATGGAGTTTGACCTGGTGAGAGTAACCCTACATTTGATATTCAGTGTGATCTGACAGGGTAACAGGTGGCTGTGGAGAGTTAAAGGCTGAAACATGATTTCCAGGCTCAGAATGGGGTCATATAGTGTTCAACCTAAACTGCATGCAATAAGGTTTCAGCTCAATTGCTTGCCTGCCAGTCACCTTGACAGCTTTAATGATTATACTTTCTTCTGCAAACATGGTGAGAGAGAGTGTGCAGGACGTAAGAGTGGGCTAGCCCCTGACCTTTAGACAGTGCTGATGGAGTCCGGCAGCATAACAATCATTAGCGAGTGTTGCACTAAAATAAAGTACCTCCCATTTCTTCAGTTGGCAAAGGGCATTTCGTGAAGTGCTCCCACTGCTGTAGTGCAGAAAATGCAGCTGGTAATTTGTACACAGCAAGCTCCCACAGACCATCTGCGAGTTTGAAAAATTCAGACATCAGTAAGCCCAGTATTTATCACCCTTCAAAAGGTGGTGGTGAGCTTGCCTTCTTAAAACATGGCAGTAGGAACACCCACAACACTGCTAGGGAGGGAGTTCCAGGATTTTGACCCAGTCACAGCGAGGGTAAACCATTTCAAGTCAAGATAGTGGAGTGATTTGGAGGTGGTGGTGTTGTTCCCCATCTCATGTTTAAGCACTAGTTAAGAAGTAACATTGGCTCCAATCCAGAGGAAGAAGCTCTTCACTCAATGCCTAACATGGGGAACATTTACAACTACCTGCAGAGGTCTTGGTGAGAGCAGGGCAAGGAAAGAGATAAGGAAAACAGTACAAAGTTCAGACTGAAAACCCAAGGCAAAAGCTATGCTCAATTGATTACTCTCTCTAACCTTGTTCAATCAGAGGCTGCACTAGTCTCTGGTTTAGGAGTGAGGCGAGGAACAGGATGGTGTTTCCCTTACTGGAAGCGGAGACATTTAAATCTAAAATGCATGGAAATTATGTCAACTTTTCCAAATACTTAGAAGCAGCCCTTTAGGGAGTTACAAAATACTCCAACAATGAGTTGGATTTAAAAAATTCCAGATGGCAACAGTTTGAGGCCCATAAAACATTAGTTTAGGACATAGCACAGATTCCCAGTTAACTCCCTCATGGTCAGAGTCCACATTTCTTGGGTTTGATGTACTTTCCTAATGGATTTATCTTTCTTCCTTTTCAGTAGTACTCCATCAGATAATTGGGAGAAAGTGAGGACTGCAGATGCTGGAGATCAGAGCTGAAAAATGTGTTGCTGGGAAAAAACGCAGCAGATCTGGCAGCATCCAAGGAAATAGGAGAATCGACATTTCGGGCATAAACCCTTCTTCAGGAATTATTCCCGAAGATGGGCTTATGCCCGAAACGTCGATTCTCCTGCTCCTTGGATGCTGCCTGACCTGCTGCGTTTTTCCAGCAACAAATTTTCAGCTCCATCAGATAATTGCCCAAGTTCCTTTTGGAAGCCCCGATTGAATCTGCCTCCACCACGTTCCAAGCTCTAATCACGCGCTGTGTACTGTCATTATTGCTTCTTTGATCACTCACCTTAAACCTGGTTCGCCTGGCCCTTGACTCTCCCACGATGGGGAACAGTTTCTCATACTCTATCCATACCTCTCACCATTTTGAGCACCTCGATCAAATCACCCCTCAACCTTTTTTGCTCAAGAGAGAACAGTCCTACTTTCTCCAATTTATTTATTCATCACAGGAATCAGAATCCTTTGCAGTGTGGGAGCAGGCCGGAGAGTCCACACTGACCCTCCGAAGATCATCTCTCCTAGACCCAACTCCCCATACCCTACATTTCCCATGGCTAACCTAGCTAGTCAGCACATCCTGGACACTATGGGCTGCTTAGCATGGCCAATCCACCCTAACCTGCCCATCTTTACACTCTGGGAGGAAACCCAGGGAGAATGGGCAAACACAAACAGACAGTTGCTCGAGGCTGGAATTGAAGCCAGGTCCCCTAGTGCTGAGGCAGCAGTGCTAACCACTGGGTTACAGTGGCATCCCTGGAAACAATCTGTTCATCTTCTCTCCACCCTGTCTCATCCTTTCTAGAGTGTGGGACAAAGTAATCTAGTCTAAGCTGAACCAGTAGTTTATGCAGGCTGATTATAACTCCCTTGTTTTCTTACCTGATAATCTAAAGATCCCAAATGCCTCTGACTTCCACAACTTGCTGTGCTGTCTTTAATGATTTGTGTACCTGTAGCTCCAAGGTCCCCATTACCGCAACCCCTTTAGAGATTTTTTATCCTTTATTTAATATTCTCTCTCCTCACTCCTCCTCCCAAAACACACCACTTCACACTTCTCTCCAACAAATGTCATCAGACACTTATTGCTCTGTTCCATCATCCTGTTCATATCCTCTTCAGGTGGTTTTCGGTTCTCTCCACAGTTGACAATATCGCCAAAGCCTTTGCTGTCTCTATTTCCCCACCATGTTGTGGAAGTTCTATTGGAAGGGGCACTGCATCTGCTCAGTTTTGTCACAGCCGATAGTCTTCATTGGGTCACCCTATTAGGCCAATCAACTCAATTGTGTTGTGAGGTGGATTTCAGCAATAGCCAGAAGTGGTCAGAATGCCTGGTCGAATGCTCCTCCAGAGTTAGCAGGTCTGAAAGTGATCCAGAAGAGAACATTGGAAGGGATATATCACCTTTCCTCTTTCGTGCAGCTGTTCAGGCAGGTATTTGTCGCTGATTCCTAATTGCCTCTTGAAGTGGCTCCCTCAGCCATTCCAGAGAACAGTTAAAAGAGTCAATGACATTGCCGCGGGGTCTGGAATCACGTCCAAACCACACCAGGTAAGGATGGCGGAAAAGTCTTGATAAGCCAATTGGCCTGCTCCTATTTCCCATGTTAAGGTGTGAGGTAAACACAGGTCTCCAGCCTCTGCTTACTTGTCCAAGGTTGTACAGTTGCCCCCGAGGTACATTCTGGGAGAAGCTGTTGCTACCTTCATCGGAACTGGCAGCAAGGTGTACCTCGCCAGGTGAAACATGAGCTCACCACTTGACTCTCAAAATCAAAACTTAATCTCTCTGGAACACAACAGAACAATCAAATCATTTTATTTACATTAAACCTCACCGAACCTGAGTTTTACATTAAATCTCAGGGCTCCCATGCTTTTAGGAACAGAGAGAGAGGGGGAGAGGGGGAGAGGGGGAGAGAGAGAAAGAAAGAGAGAGAGAGAAAGAAAGAGAAAGAGAGAGAGAGAGAGAGAGAGAGAGGAGAGAGAGTAGAGAGAGAGAGAGAGAGAGAGAGAGAGAGAGAGAGAAAGAAAGAGAGAGAGAAAAGAAAGAGAGAGAGAGACAGACAGAGAGGAGAGAGGACAGACAGAGAGAGAGAGACAGACAGAGAGAGAGAGACAGACAGAGAGAGAGACAGAGAGAGAGAGAGAGAGAGAGAGAGAGGAGGAGAGACAGAGAGAGAGAGAGACAGAGAGAGAGAGAGAGAGACAGAGAGAGAGAGAGAGAGACAGAGAGACAGAGAGACAGACAGAAAGAGAGAGAGAGGGAGAGGGAGAGGGAGAGGGAGAGAGAAAAATGGAGCTAATTTGGTCTTGTTTGATCAAGTCCTTAGTATTAGGCAATAAAGTGCCTAGCTTGATCTGTAAAGAACTTTCCAAGTTTTACTGTATGGTCCAGGGAGGAATCCCAATAATACCGTGCCCAGCAGTGAGGAACCTCTCAGTAAGGCATTTCTGCTCCAGCCCAGGGAATCTCCCAAATTCAGGATTGTGGATGAGAAAGTCCACCTGCCTCGGGAGGGTCAGATTTTCACCACTTGTGCAGCCACACAGGGAGTCTGTCGATCCACACTGTTCACTACTCCGTTTGTGTACAAACAGGTGCCCGTAGTCCCACCAACCTGGCCCTTGGTTAACCTCCCAGGGTTGATGCAGATGCAACCCAGAACATCCTGATTTGGGATAAAACACAGAGGTGACCACCAAAGATTAACACTGTTTTCTCAGTCAGCACCTCCCTCCAAGCCCAGTTTTCCTCCATCCATTCCCCCACCCACCTTCCTTGTAGACACACAAAGGATAATGCAAAATAAAGCCCCTTGCAAAATACCCAGCACAGATTCACAGAACAGAGATTTAAGTCTGCTGGAAGGAAGCCCCCAACAAGGCTAGTGGGGTGCGCCTGTTGGGTTGACAGGTTCATGGACCTAGATGTAAGACAAGACAGGTCCATTTCCACACCAAAACGATCAATGGTCACATGCAGGAGTTGACAAAATCTGGAACTGGAATTAAATTTGCTGATCAGACCTAAACCAGAGTTGGCAAGGGATGAGCACAATTTGGTGAGGGGCTTTCAAACCCATCAAAACTCAAATCCCTTTGCCTGAACCTGAATGGATCCAGCCTGCACCTGCTTGCACTGTGTGAACCAGAATTAATGGAAATAACGCAATATCATGTTGTGTATCCTTATCTGCTGTATCTCACTTAGCCGGTCAGGAGAGGAGAACACTCCTCTTTGGGTAGCTGGAATGGTGGGTAAAAGTAGAGTGGCCTGGCCAACTCCTCTTGGTTCCATGTTAGATAAAGATATCAAAGATAATGCCATAAAGATCAAACAGCACCATCCAGCACACAGCCATTTCTGGATCGGGAGAAGTCACATGCTGATAATTACAGGCTCCTCACCTTAATAAAATACCGCAGCTCAGAAGGCACAATTAAAATATCAGGAGTAACAGGGAGCTGCGCATACAACTGCAGGACACTCATAATCTAGGTTGATCTCCTCCGCAGGCGGGTACAGGGGATAGTAACTGGGGGGTGGGGGGGGGTGAAGGAAAGGAAAGGTTGTTAGCCAACAATCCAACATTCCTTGGCAAGCATAAAATCACGTCTTCACCCCACCCTCCTTGAGCAAATACACAGATAAAACCCTCGTTCATCATGGAGGCACTCCCCAGAATCTGACAAAACAAATCTTCCCGAATGAGGTTTTTATATACATTTTAAACATTGGAAATGAACGGTTAGTTATTGCCCGTCCCCTAGTTGCTCTTCAAGAAGGTAGCAATGAACAGTAAACAAGAACAATGCTGTTAGGGCAGCAGCTCCAGGGT
>NC_092769.1:78038871-78066302 GCF_047496795.1 Chiloscyllium punctatum
CACACACCCCCCCCTCCACCCCACACACACCCCCCCCCTCCACCCCACACACCCCCCCCCTCCACCCCACACACACACCCCCCCCTCCACCCCACACACACACCCCCCCCTCCACCCCACACACACACCCCCCCCTCCACCCCACACACACACCCCCCCCTCCACCCCACACACACACCCCCCCCCACACACACCCCTCCCCCTCCACCCCACACACCCACCCCCCCCCACACACACACCCCCCCACCCCCACACACCCCCCCCCCTCCACCCCACACACACCCCCCCCACCCCACACACACCCCCCCCCCACCCCACACACACCCCCCCTCCACCCCACACACACCCCCCCTCCACCCCACACACACCCCCCCCCTCCACCCCACACACACCCCCCCCCTCCACCCCCACACACCCCCCCCCTCCACCCCACACACACCCCCCCCCTCCACCCCACACACACCCCCCCCTCCACCCCACACACACCCCCCCCCCTCCACCCCACACACACCCCCCCCCTCCACCCCACACACACACCCCCCTCCACCCCACCACACACACCCCCCTCCACCCCACACCACCCACCCCCACCCACCCCACACACCCACCCCCCCCTCCACCCCACACACACACCCCCCCCTCCACCCCACACACACACCCCCCCCCCACACACACCCCTCCCCTCCACCCCACACACCCACCCCCCCCCCCCACACACCCCCCCACCCCCACACACACCCCCCCCCTCCACCCCACACACACCCCCCCTCCACCCCACACACACCCCCCCCTCCACCCCACACACACCCCCCCCTCCACCCCACACACACCCCCCCCCTCCACCCCACACACCCCCCCCCTCCACCCCACACACACACCCCCCCCTCCACCCACACACACACCCCCCCCTCCACCCCACACACACACCCCCCCCTCCACCCCACACACACACCCCCCCCCTCCACCCCACACACACACCCCCCCCTCCACCCCACACACACACCCCCCCCTCCACCCCACACACACCCCTCCCCCTCCACCCCACACACCCACCCCCCCCCACACACACACCCCCCCACCCCCACACACCCCCCCCTCCACCCCACACACACCCCCCCCCCACCCCACACACACCCCCCCCCCCACCCCACACACCCCCCCCCTCCACCCCACACACCCCCCCCCCCCACCCCACACACCCCCCCCCCCACCCCCACACACCCCCCCCCCTCCACCCCACACACACCCCCCCCACCCACACACCCCCCCCCCACCCCCCCCCCACCCCCCCCCCACCCCACACACACCCCCCCCCACCGCACACACACCCCCCCCCACCCCACACACACCCCCCCCCACCCCACACACACCCCCCCCCTCCACCCCACACACACCCCCCCCCTCCACCCCACACACACCCCCCCCCCTCCACCCCACACACACCCCCCCCCTCCACCCCACACACACCCCCCCCCTCCACCCCACACACACCCCCCCCCTCCACCCCACACACACCCCCCCCTCCACACACCCCCCCACACACACACCCCCCCCCACACACACACACACACCCCACCCCCCCCCCACACACAGCCCCCCCCCCCACACCCACACACAGCCCCCCCCCCACACCACACCCCCCCCCTCCACCCACACACCCACCCCCCCCCCCCCACACACACACCCCCCCCCACACCCACACCCCCCCCCCTCCACCCCACACACCCACCCCCCCCCCCCCACACACACACCCAGTGCTGTTTATTGTCCAACATGATCCTGGTACCTGCTCTACAGGACCTCTCTCTGGGCATCCTCAATTGGTTGGAGTTTCTTCCCTGCCTCAACATACTGACCAATCAGGTTAGCGTAGTGGTGACATTCCATTCCCCACTCGTCACAGGCAAAGCTCGGATGTATTGCCCACCCCAAGCTGCCACACTGGTCTGGGAATGGAGTCACCTACACCGAGGAAGGACAGCAGATCTCTGTCAATGAGCTGGCTTCGTTCTGAACTGGAATCAGTCAGCCTCCTGCGTTCAGAGGCTGAGGGGCATGGATAGGATAAATAGACAAAGTCTTTTTCCTGGAGTCCAGAACTCGAGGCCATAGGCTGAGGGTGAGAGGGGAAAAATCTAAAAGGGACCCTGGACCCAAGGAGCAACATTTTCACTCAGAGAGTGATCTGTGCATGGAATGAGCAGCCCAGAGGAAGTGGTGGAGGCTGGTACAATGACAACATCTGGATGGCTAAGTGAATAGGAAGGGTTTCGAGGGATTTGGGCCAAGTGCTGGTAAGTGGGACTAGATTAGGTTAGGATATCTGGTCGGTATGGAGGAGTTGGGCTGAAGGGTTTGTTTCCGGATGTACGTCTCTATGACACTTTTCCTGACCCAGGCTGTGTTGTTTTAAAATCACTCCTGTTTGCTCATTAACTTGACTGGAATTCTCAGGTGGCCCACAGTGGGAGTTGAACTCAGGATTTCTGGGGGGCACTGAATCTGTGGTGGCAACATTACTGGATGAGTAATCCAGAACCCCAGACCTGTGTTCTGAAGGCTAGGTCAGATGGTGAAATTTGAGTTCAGTAATAATCTGGAATTAAGTGCTGGATCTAAATGGAGACTATTGTCACCATGGTCAATTATTGTAAAAACCCGTGTATTTTAGCAAATGAAATCGGTCACCCTTCCCTGGTCAGGCTACTTCAACTCCCAGATACACAGCAACATGGAGGACTCTTAAATTCCCTCTGAAATGGCCTGGTTTGTATCAAACTGCAGTCACAACAACTAGAGAACAATTGATAACATTCCTCAAATGAACTGGATTAGAAAGCTTAGAGTTAACACTGCAGCCAAGGGGTTTAAAGGCAGATGCAGAGAAGGATGGTTGAAAGGTTGGAATACCTCCTTGTCTCCTTAGACGGCTCAAAGCAGTGGAATGGCGCCTGAGGATACACAAAATCATGGTGAACATCCCTCAGTGACGGCACGACCACAAGATGAGACCCTGAGCTGAACAGAAACCATGCATTCAGAGAGGCAAGCCACATGAAGAGTCCTTAAGTGTTATATCTCCCCTCCCAAACATTAACACAGCCCAAATGTTGCAATTTCTACTGCGTTGTACGCTGCATTCTGCAGACGTCCATCGGCAATGAAACAAAGGAAGCAGCTGACCTCCCACAGTAACTGAGGTAGTAACACAGTCATATTCAATGTTGCCAATCACTGCAATGTGCTGACGGAGTGTAATCAGCCAGGGTTTGCTGCTGAGATAAGACAGCGGAGATTAAGAGGTCTTTTCTTCCTCGGGTTGGGGGGGGGGGGGGTCGCTGGCTGGTCAAGCAGTTATTGCTCCTCTTCCCCACCGCTCCCACTGTCCCAGGGAAGCTGCCTATTGAACTGCTGCGTCAGGGTGCCATAGGGACACCCACAGTGCCCTTAGGGAGGGTGTTTCAGGATTCTGACCCAATGACACTGAAGGTCAGGCAGCATCCAAGGAGCAGGAGCCCTTCTTCAGGAATGATTCCTGAAGAAGGGTTGATGCCCGAAACGTCGATTCTCCTGCTCCTTGATGCTGCCTGACCTGCTGCGCTTTTCCAGCAACACATTTTCAGCTCTGATCTCCAGCATCTGCAGTCCTCACTTTCTCCCCGTTGAATTCCCACAGTACACCTTGTAGACCTGTGTTTCTCAACCTTTCCGCATTCACGCCCCCTTATCCTTGAAATCATGCAACGCTCCCAAACACCAAAGTCTGTTTTTGCACATACAACTGCAATACATTGCAGTGCTGAAATCGGAAAACTTTTGTGTTTTATATACAACAAAAATCAATGTTACCATTCGTATTATGTGACTATCCATCTGCACACAGCAACGTCCTTCAAGGGCACAGCAGTCTTCCAAGTGATTGGTTAGCTCTCTACAAAGTCATTCAGTGCCCCCTTGCCACCCCCTTTGACTTCAACGCCCATCGAAGGAAGGCAAATGCCCCTCAGGGGGTGCTTCCGCTCCCGTTGAGAAACACTGTTGTAGACGATGCACACTGCTGCCGAGGGTCGGTGGTGGGGAAGGGATGGATGTGGTACCAAATAAGTGGGCTCCTTTGTTCTGGATGGTGTCAAGCTTTCTGCATGTGGCTGGAGCTGCCCCATCAAGAGGTAAGTGGGGAGTATTCTGTCCCACTCCTGCCTTTTTGCCTTGTTGATGGTGGGACAGGCTTGGGGGGGGGGGGGGGGGGGGGGGCTTCAGGAGGGGACTCACTCACTGCAGGATTCCCAGCCTCTGACCTGCTCTTGTAGGCACAGTGTTTGTGGGATGAGTCCAGTTAAGTTTCTGGTAAATGGTAACCCCCAGGATGTGATCACTAGGGATGAAGGGACTAACATACCAGGAGAGAAAATGAAACTCTGGCCTAGATAACAGAAGAAAACAAGAATAGGAGCAGGAGACCATTCTGCCCCTTTGAGTCCACTCTGTCATCTAACAAGATCACAGCTGATTATGGGGTAGAACTCCACTTCCTGTCAATACATGTAGATGAAAAATCTGCTGAACAGGCATGAAACATTTTCAATGATGGAGACTCCTCTAGGGCTGAGAATTTCAGAGATTCATCAGCCTCGGTGAAGAAATGTCTCATCGCGGTCCGATCTGAACGATGTACTGAGACTGTTCGGCTGATTCAGATTCCTCAGCCCTGGGGAAACAACGTCTCCACCTCTCAATGGCAAGTCCCTACACAACCTTGAATGTTTTGGGGGACCTGCTCTCATGCTTCTAAATACCAGAGAATATCAACCCAAATTACTCAGCTTCTGGCCCCTGGGATGAGGGTGAATCTTGTGAACCTTCTCTCCAGGAACCGCCTCCATCAGAATCCTTCCTTAAAGATAGAGACCAAAGCTACACAGTGTTCAGGTGTAGTCCCACCATAGCCCGGTCAAACTGTGACAAGACTATTTTATTCTTGTTCTCCATTTGCCTTGCAGTAAAGGCCATACGATTCGCTCTCCAAATTGTTTACTACCGTTTGCATTGTAAGAGTATACATACAAGTCTCCCTGAACATCAACATCCTCCATAATACAAATTCTGCTTTCCTATTCTTGCAAGCAAAGCAAATAACCCCACACTTGCCACTTTACCCTCTCTGCGTCACATTGCTGCCTTCTGACGGAATCCAACTGGTTGGTCATAGCTCTGGACTTGCAGTGGGAAGACACTACAGGGTCAGAGTTGAAAAGCACAGCAGGTCAGGAAGAACCCAAACAGCAGGAGGCGACATTTGGGTCTGCAGGGTCAGAGTTGGCTCTTACATACGTGACAGCTCAGGAGAAAGACAAGTCCCCGCCCAGACTGTTTATCCTGTTGGTGCCCCAACCAGGGTAGCCTTTGCAGAGAGGTGGCCTAATGGTAAAGTGGCAGCCTCCCTACCTCTAGAACAGAAGCTCTCCATCTCAAGACTTTGTGGCCACATGGAGGGGGCTAGGCAGGTTGATTATTAATGTCTGGCCGCCAGCAGGAAGGGGAGAAGGATTTGACGGACTACCGGAAAGGTGCAGCAGCTGAGGAGCAGCGGCCTCCCCAAGTGAAAAGGGACAGACAGACGGGACGGGCAAGCAGGCAGACTTTAGCAATTCAAAACTCTTTTGACAGCACATTCCAAACTCAGGCTGTCTATCATCAAGGAGGACAAGGTAGATGGGAACACCACCCCAGCTACTTCCCCTCCAAGCCAGTCACCATCCTGACTTGGAAATATATCGCTGTTTGTGAAAGGTCTCCACATGAAAGAAAAAATGGAATTCCTGCCCTAACAGCATTACAGGTGTCCCTAAACCCCATGGTGTGCACGTCGTCGTCGTCATCATTTTCCCAAGGTAGCCAGTGACACCCACAACCCATGAATGAATAAACAGAAGTGTAGTGATCATACAGAGGTAGTGCTGAAACATACCCCCTCGTTCCTTCCACGATTCCTTTCATGCACTGTTTAAAAACCTCTTGGTAGGTCACTGTCAGCTGACAACTCTAGGATTAAAAACATTAAAACAATGAAAACATGCTAAGGCACTCAGTCAAACACCACGTCAGAGGCCCTTCCTAAACTCTTAGCTCATTTTACTCCGAGGACAAGGAAACCAGACTCCCAGCAGAGTCATCGAGATCTACAGCATAGAGAAAGGTCCTTTGACCCATCACGTCTCCTGCATACAGAGTACAATACTTGGATGGTCAGCTGTGGCTCTCGGTCAACACAACACTCCAGCAGACACCTGCAGGATGCACCAATCTGAACTGTGTTCAGGGCAAGTGGGAAGGGAAGGAGAAAGACAGCGAGAGGGCGGGATCAAATAGAAAGAAATGGAGAGATAGAGAAGAGAGAGACAGAGAGATTATAGAGAGAGGGGAGAGAGCAGAGAGACACCTCAGTAAGCACACTGCGAGAGAATGGAATTGGAGAATTTGGGTAAAAATGGTTCAATGCAATGAGGAAAAAAGTCATTTTCATAAAAGTGTTGTGGGGGAAAAGGAATAGTTTAGTTTATTCTATTTTGTCCTCTTTCTTTCTGCACAGTTAACTTCAGCTTTACCAGTAAAACCAGATCTGAGCACTGCACACTCATATTTCAGTGACAGACCACTTTGTTAGATAAAAATGATCTAGCCAGCCAGATGTCAGTCTGGGATCTGGTTTGTTCAGCAGGGCCCTAACAACAGTGTTAAAAATCCCAAATAATCCCCTTGTCATTCTTTAGTTAATTGCCTCCAACAACAGAAGCTTAATGGGTGAAGGTGGTACAGAGAACCATACCTCTATCTGCTGGTGTCTGACATCCACAAACGGCCCCAGCTGTAAGGAAACAAAAGAGAAATATTGACAATGACAGCATTGTTGTAGTAGACATTTCAGAATTCAGGCTTCAGTGACCTGGAGGAGACAGGTTGCCGTGTTTTTGTTGAATGTGACGTTTTGTAGTCCTTCTGTAATTTTTTGAAGGGGCTGCTGCTTAAATGCTGGTTGCACTTCAGCCCTGATCTCTGGGCACCCGGTGCAGGGAGCAGTGGACAAGTCTAAGGGTGTTCTCTTGGCTTTGCTCCTGAGGCCTGGCCAAGATGGTCATTAACAGGTCCTGACAACAGACTAAAGTGGGGCTTTGTTGTTCCTTACTGTCTTCCCCTGTTTCGCGGTTACATCCACGCTCAGGTGACCCTGGAAAGGGAGCACACGGTGCTCAGCAGGACAGTGAAGCCCTTTAGAGACTGGTAGGAGCTGCAGGGACTGGAATATATTATCAGCCTTGAATATGACAATTTAATTTAGCAAGTTACTGTTCTTAGTTTCCATTTGATTTTTAAAATTTATGTTTGTCCCAGAAATGATTGATGGGGTCAGCATGAGAGGAATGTAGTAGAAGGAATTTTCCTCTATATATTAATCCCTTGTTACCCCGTCCCAGGAGTGTTTTGATGGGGACAGAGCTGAGGGGAGTTTAAGTTTACTTTGAGTTCATGTGAGTGGAGGAAACGTTTACTTTGCAATTTAACCACTTGTTGCTCCTGTTCCAGGAGTGTTTGATGGGGACAGTATCAAGGGAATTTTATTTTCAGTACAATTGAGTAGAGGGAACTTTACTCTGCATTTTGATCCCTTTTGGGGATCCCTTTGGGGTAGCATAGTGGTGAGCACTGCTGCCTCCCAGCGCTAGGGACCTGGGTTCAATTCCTGCCTCGGGCAACTGACTGTGTGGAGTTTGCACATTCTCCCCGTGTCTGCGTGGGTTTCCTCTGGGTGCTCTGGTTTCCTCCCACAGTCCAAAGATGTACAGGTTTGGTGAATCGGTCATGCTAAATTGCCTGTAGTGTTAGGTGCCTTAGTCGGGGTAAATGTGGGGGAATGGTTCTGGGTGGGTTGCTCTTTGGAGGGTCGGTGTGGACTGGTTGGGCCGAAGGGCCTGTTTCCACACTGTATGTAACCTAATCTAATCTTATGTCCCTGTCCTAGGACTATTTGATGGGGACTGTGACTTCTATTTTAAAAGATTCAGAGGACTCTGTTTAGAGTTCCAAAGAGTTGAGGGAACTTTAAAAAGAATAGAGTCAGCTTTGTTCTGTAATTAGGCAAAAGTGAGGACTGCAGATGCTGGAGATTAGAGTCTAGATTAGAATGGTGCTGGAAAAGCACAGCAGGTCAGGCAGCATCCGAAGAGCAGGAAAATCAACGTTTCGGGCAAAAGCCCTTCATGAGGAATCACATTGCTCTGTAATTAACCTGGTGCTATCCCTATCCCAAAAGCGCCTGATGGGGACAGCGCTGTGAGTACTTCTTTATCACTGACAGACATCGAAAGACTGAAGCTTCAGTTGTTGAGTAGCAGTGACATGTCGTGCCAGATTATACCTAAAGGAAAGGACAGAAACCTTATAAAGGACCACCCGAGCCCAGTGTAACAAAGTGAGTTGCGGGTTAACACAGCAGGGACTATCAAGCAAAGCATCACAGGGAAGGGAGTGAGTGATCGGAACTGAATGTGACACTGAAAGCAATAGGACATTAATAGGTAGAACTGAAGTGGGTACTCACCAGTATGCAGACATCTGGTCGGTCCCTATTGATGACATCTATCAGATCCAGCATAGGGTCATAGGTGATGCTGTCCGAGGTGGTGAAGGGTCCACAGGCCACAAGAACCATCTGCTGCTCCAAACCTGGGGGCAACATTCACAGCACATTAAACCATATGTGACAGGACTCTCACCAGCAGCACCATCTGATACCCAGTAAATCATTAGTATATCAGGAACATATCCCCAGACATGTACTGACTGACAAAGTCACATCTCAAAGCCTGAAGGTTGGAGTTTCTACACACCACGTAATGTGTGACGCGTTAATGTTACTGAGTGAACAACCACCGTCTGTCTTACATCTAAAGTGAATCATCTGGGCCATGTTGAGGTGATAGTGATCAGAAAAGATTGAAACAGGCTGAAGAGGGGACTGAGGGGGTGACCCAATCTTACCTTTAAAACGAAGAAGGGGGTAATCAATCGGGCTGACAGAGAGATGATGTTGTCCCATATGGGGGGGGGGGGGGGGGGGGGGCAGAGGGGTGCAACAAAAAGGCAGTTACTAAGAAATTCAACTGGAAATTTGGGAGAACCTCCTCTTGCAGAAAGTCCAGGGGGGATAATACATGTGTTCCCAGATGCAGTTCAGGGGGAAGCTGGGTAAACACAAGTGAGAAAGGAGGAGGTGGTTGTTAAAGGGGCTGGGACACTCGAGGGGAGCACAAATGGCAGCTTCAACTCGTTTACTTTTCACATTGAAATACTTGTTAAGTCTCATTTCTATATCTAAGACACACAGGAAGGAAATAACAGATGTACATAGCATCTTTCACATCCTCAGGACATTCCAAAGTGCTTCAACAACTAACTCAATCAGTTAAGTCCTTTTGCCTGAGGTGTAGTCACCGTTGTAAAGTGGGGTAATGGAACAGTGTGATGGTAGTGCTGGTTTTGTACATCATTCACTTACCTTCAAGTGACTCCTCTGGTCTGTAGAAAGGCAGGGGCACACCCTAAAAAGAGGCACAAATACAAATCACTCAACAAAAAAGGCCCAGTTTGTAGCACAGTGAAAAACTGAGGGCATTTGTTGTGCGTGGAATAGTGGGGAAAAGGTGCAGTCTCAGCTAGCACATAGACTCACGAGCATTCTGTTTTAACATTCTACACTCTCCCTCCTCAGGTAAGCTGCAGATCGAGCTGACTGCACTCTCAAACATTCTACATGGTTTCTCAGAGCACAGCCAACCCATTCTCAATTTTAAAAAAAACACTTCCTGTTAGTATCTACTCCTGTTAGTTTCTCTCTCCTGGCTTTAGAACAAAAAACAGTACAGGTCCTTCTAACCTACTCGAAAATCAGACTAACCTACATACCCTTCATTGTACTAAGTTCCATGCGCCTATCCAAGAAGCATTTAAATGTTCCTAATGTATCTGCACAACTACCACTGTTGGCAGTGCATTCAACCCACTCTCTGAGTAAAGAACCTACCTCTGATGTCAACCCTAAACCTTCCTCTAATTACTTTAAAATCATACCCCCTAGTGATAGACATTTCCACCACGGGAAAAAGTATCTACTCCATCTCTGCCTCTCAACATCTTGTACACCTCTATCAAGTCACCTCTTATCCTTCACTCCAATGAGAAAAGCCCTAGCTCCCTCAACCTTTCTTCATAAGACACACCCTCCAGTCCAGGCAGCATCCTGGGAAATCATTGCACCCTCTGTAAAGCTTCCACATCCTTCCTCTAATGAGGTGGCCAGAACATATTCCAAGTGTGGTCTCTACACAGGTTTACAACCCTACCAATTTGGGTGGCAACCTTGAGGGATCTATGGACATGGACCCTCTGTTCTTCCACGGTCTCAAGAGTCTTACCTTTAACCCTGTAATGTCCATTCAAATTTGATCTTCCAAAGTGAATGACTTCACACCTTTCCGGGTTGAACTCCACCTGCCACTTATCAGCCCAGTTCTGCATCTTGTCAGTGACCTGTTGCAACCTACAACAGCCCCTCACACTATTCACAACTCCACCAACCTTCACGTCTTCGGCAAACTTACTAACCCACCCTTCCACTTCCTCATCCAAGTCATTTAGAAAAATCACAAAGAGCAGAGGGCCCAGAACCGATCCCTGCAGAACACCAGTGGCCACCGAGCTCCAAGCACCGAGTGATTGCTCCCTTTCTGATTTCCACCCATACTGACATACCCTCCTCGATGACCTCCCTTTCTGCAGCTGTGATACTATTCCTGGTCAACAATGCCACTCGCACACTTCTTCCATCCCATTCCTTATAGAGTCATAGAGATGTACAGCATGGAAACAGACCCTTCGGTCCAACCCATCCATGCTGACCCAGATATCCCAACCCAATCTAGTCCCACCTGCCAGCACCCGGCCCATATCCCTCCAAACGCCTCTTAAATGTTGCAATTGTACCAGCCTCCACCACATCCTCTGACAGCTCATTCCATACACGTACCACCCTCTGGGTGAAAAAGTTGCCCCATAGGTCTCTTTTATATCTTTCCCCTCTCACCCTAAACCTATGCCCTCTAGTTCTGGACTCCCCCACCCCAGGGAAAAGACTTTGTCTATTTACCCTATCTATGCCCCTCATGATTTTATAAACCTCTATAAGGTCACCCCTCAGCCTCCGACGCTCCGGGAAAAACAGCCCCAGCCTGTTCAGCCTCTCCCTGTAGCTCGGATCCTCCAACCCTGGCAACATCCTTGTAAATCTTTTCTGAATCATTTCAGGTTTCACATCATCTTTCCGATAGGAAGCAGACCAGAATTGCATGTAATATTGCAACTGTTGCCTAACCAATGTCCTGTACAGCGACAACATGACCTCCCAAGTCCTGTACTCAATGCTCTGACCAATAAAGGAAAGCCTTCTTCACTATCCTATCTACCTGCAACTCCACTTTCAGGGAGATATGAACCTGCACTCCAAGGTCTCTTTGTTCAGCAACACTCCCTAGGACTTTACCATTAAGTGTATAAATCCTGCTAAGATTTGCTTCCCCAAAATGCAGCACTTCTCATTTACCTGAATTAAACTCCATCTGCCACTCCTCAGCCCATTGGCCCATCTGGTCCAGATCCTGTTGTAATCTGAGGTAACCCTCTTCGCTGTCCACTACACCTCCAATTTTGGTGTAATCTGCAAACTTACTAACTGTACCTCTTATGCTCGCATCCAAATCATTTATATAAATGACAAAAAGTAGAGGGCCCAGCACCGATCCTTGTGGCACTCCACTGGTCACAGACCTCCAGTCTGAAAAACAACCCTCCACCACCATCCTCTGTCTTCTACCTTTGAGCCAGTTCTGTATCCAAATGGCTAGTTCTCCCTGTATTCCATGAGATCTAACCTTGCTAATCAGTCTCCCATGGGGAACCTTGTCAAATGCCTTACTGAAGTCCATATATATCACATCTACCGCTCTGCCCTCATCAATCCCCTTTGTTACTTCTTCAAAAAACTCAATCAAGTTTGTGAGACATGATTTCCCACACACAAAGCCATGTTGACTATCCCTAATCAGTCCTTGCCTTTCCAAATACATGTACATTCTGTCCCTCAGGATTCCCTCCAACAACTTGCCCACCACCGAGGTAAGGCTCACTGGTCTATAGTTCCCTGGCTTGTCTTTACTGCCCTTCTTAAACAGTGGCACCATGTTTGCCAACCTCCAGTCTTCCGGCACCTCACCTGCGACTATCTATGATACAAATATCTCAGCAAGAGGCCCAGCAATCACTTCTCTAGCTTCCCACAGAGTTCTCGGGTACACCTGATCAGGTCCTGGGGATTTATCCACCTTTAACCGTTTCAAAGCATCCAGCACTTCCTCCTCTGTAATCTGCATATTTTGCAAGATGTCACCATCTATTTCCCTACAGTCTACATCTTCCATATCCTTTTCCACAGTAAATACTGAAGCAAAATATTCATTTAGTATCTCCCCCATTTTCTGTGGCTGCACACAGAGACCGCCTTGCTGATCTTTGATGGGCCCTATTCTCTCCCTAGTTACCCTTTTGTCCTTAATATATTTGTAAAACCCCTTTGGATTCTCTTTAATTCTATTTGCCAAAGCTATCTCATGTCCCCGTTTTGCCCTCCTAATTTCCCTCTTAAGTATACTCCTACTTCCTTTATACTCTTCTAAGGATTCACTCGATCTATCCTGTCTACACCTGACATATGCTTCCTTCTTTTTCTTAACCAATCCCTCAATTTCTTTAGTCATCCAGCATTCCCTATACCTACCAGCCTTCCCTTTCACCCTGACTGGAATATACTTTCTCTGGATTCTTGTTATCTCATTTCTGAAGGCTTCCCATTTTCCAGCCGTCCCTTTACCTGTGAACATCTGCCTCCAATCAGCTTTTGAAAGTTCTTGCCTAATACCGTCAAAATTGGCCTTTCTCCAATTTAGAACTTCAACTTTTAGATCTGGTCTATCCTTTTCCATCACTATTTTAAAACAAATAAAATTATGGTCGCTGGCCCCAAAGTGCTCCCCCACTGACACCTCAGTCACCTGCTCTGCCTTATTTCCCAAGAGTAGGTCAAGTTTTGCAACTTCTCTAATAGGTACATCCACATAGTGAATCAGAAAATTGTCTTGTATACGCTTAGGAAATTCCTCTCCATCTAAACCTTTAACACTATGGCAGTCTCAGTCGATGTTTGGAAAGTTAAAATCCCTTACCATAACTACCCTATTATTCTTACAGATAGCTGAGATCTCCTTACAAGTTTGTTTCTCAATTTCCCTCTGACTATTGGGGTGTCCATAATACAATCCCAATAAGGTGATCATCCCTTTCTTATCTCTCAGTTCCACCCAAATAACTTCCCTGGATGTATTTCCGGGAATATCCTCCCTTATCAATGCTATCCCTTATCAAAAATGCCACTCCCCCTCCCTCTTGCCTCCCTTTCTATCCTTCCTGTACCATTTGTATCCTGGAACATTAAGCTGCCAGTCCTGTCCATCCCTGAGCCATGTTTCTGTAATTGCTATGATATCCCAGTCCCATGTTCCTAACCATGCCCTGAGTTCATCTGCCTTCCCTGTTAGGCCCCTTGCATTGAAATAAATGCAGTTTAATTTATTAGTCCTACCTTGTCCCTGCCTGCCCTGACTGTTTGACTCACTTCTGTTCTCACCTGTATCAGTCTCAGATCGATCTCTTTCCTCACTATCTCCCTGAGTCCCACCCCCCCACCTTACTAGTTTAAATCCTCCCAAGTAGTACTCGCAAATCTCCCTGCCAGTATATTAGTCCCCCTCCAATTTAGGTGCAATCCATCCTTCTTGTACAGGTCACTTCTACCCCAAAAGAGATTCGAATGATCCAAAAATGTGAATCCTTCTCCCATACACCAGCTCCTCAGCCACCTAAAGCCTGGAACATCCAACAACCACTCCTGTCCGTGTGATATCCACATCTCTATAAAGGCCACAACGTCATAGTTCCAAGTACTGATCCAAGCTCTAAGTTCATCACCCTTATCCCTGACACTTTTTGCATTAAAATAGACACACTTCAACCCAGCACATTGACTGTACCTTTTCCCTATCAAGTGCCTACCCTCCTCACAGACTCTTTGTACACTGTACCTGGCTGTTCCTCCATCATCTGATCCATAGCTCAGGTACCCAATTTCGTTTTTTAAAAATATATTTATTAGCAATTTTTAAAAACTTTACAAACATATAAAATTATTGAAAAATACAATAACAAATATCAGTATAATAAAAAGAAAACAAACACAAAAACAATACAACTACTGTCTCCTAACTATTAACCTACCCTCTAGTACAAAACAAACCCTAACACTGTGCAAAGCAACATCAACCCAATCTCGTTTAAATCCTCCTGAAGAGCTCTAGCAAACCTCCCACTCAGGATATTGGTACCCCTCCAGTTCCGGTGCAATCCATCCTTCTTGTACAGGTGCCAACTTCCCCAGAAGGTATCCCAATGATCCACATATCCTACACCAGCGCTGCAGCCATGTGTTCAGCTGCACTCGCTCTCTATTCCTAGTCTCACTAACATGTGGCACTGGTAGCAATCCTGGGATTACTACTCTGTTTGTCTTTCTATCGTTTCCATACTTCTGATCCCACTCTCCACCTCAGGCTGGGGTGGAAGATGGGGGGCAACCAATTGCATCTACACCTCCCACACCCTACCCTGCTCCTGCATCACCTTCAATTATCCATCTCAATCCTTCCCCCAACTCCATCATCAACAATATCTACCCCAAAAAGCAGAGGGCCCAGTACTGAATGCTGCAGATCCCACCCGGGGACACAGAGGCACACTTGATTTGGACTGTTCAGTTGATGTTGGAACAGCAACAACCCAGCAGCTAATAGTTCGACACTGAGTGTAACAGTATCCTCCCGTTCACAGCCTCCCACTGCTCAGTGACTGACCTCGTAGAGCCGGGAAGCCACGATGCACCGGCTGGTGCTGTTTGTTCCCTCCAGAGCCACCACCTGGTGAAAACAAATATCGTCACAGTCAGAACCGACACTCTGGTACAAGGTCATACCCATCAACATTAACCAGACGGGAAGTTACTCTGGACAGAACTCTCAACTTAGACAGAACGACAGCTCGAATCTAAATCAGAAAACAGCCTTCGCCATGGCTGACAGCCCCAGAATCAACATATCCGCGTGTAGTTTTTAAACACAGGCACTTCAACATCACTGCCCTCTCGGGGGGGCAATTAAGGATGAGCAGGAAATGTTAACATAAGCAGCAGTGGCCACGTTCTGTCAATGAGTAAAAGCACACTCCAACAAAGGCCAAAGTGAGGAACATTGATTAACTGCCTTTCGGGTTCATCCAACTGGAGATTCGATTCCCTACAGTGTGGAAACAGGCCCTTCGGCCCAACCAGTCCACACCGACCCCTGCAGTTAATCCCTGATTAATCAGTAGGCATACAGTAAAGCTGATAGGTAAGCCTGATCTCAGCCAGGCTGCAGGATGGGTTTTAGAACAAGAGAGGAGCAGAAAATATATTGGTCCCTCCTCAGCACAATGCAGCGACTGCCACGGGTTACACTGTGGGGTAAGCTGTCAATGAGAGACACCCCGTGGGGGTGCTCTCAGTGGATCCAACTTTCAAACCGATTACTGAATGTACTGAGAGACTCTCTCTGGGAAATGGCAAGCTCTTTATTCAGCAGCCATCCCGATCCTACCTACAAACAGAGCCACACAAGTGTCATCATTTTAGCACCCTTATCCTCCAGTTACTGCATCAAAGCCACTGCCACCTCAATAGTGTAAATAGTGGGAAAAAAAAGGGCCGGAGAAGCTGTTTGCAGCGCTCTCTTTGCAAGGGTCTCCATGGTTTCACATCTTGTGCATTGTTTGAGACGTTAACAGCAAGTGCTCATTTTCACAATTTTCGATCACAGTTATGCTGGAGTTATCCTGGGGAGGAGACCAAACCCTTCAGTTTTTAAACTTTACTTTAAGTTTGAATGAGTAGAGGAAAGTCCACTGTGCATTTTGACCCCTTGTTGTCCTTATCCTGAGGGTTTTGTTGTGAATGGAGTCAAGGGGAGAGTCATTTTTTTAAAAAAATTCAGAACTTTACTTAGAGTTTGAGAGGGTCTAGGGACCTTAGAGTTCCAGGGAGTGGAGGAAACTTGACTTTTCTGTTTAAAAAAAAACGAGTAAAATAAGGTTTACTCAGACTTTCAGCCAGTGGTGTCCCTATCCCAGGATGGGGAAGGTGTTAAGGGGGACTTACATAGTCGTTTCGAAGAGTAGGACACTACAGCTCCTTTAAATGTTCACTTACTGAGTACATCCTGACAATCTTTCACTGCTACTCAGGTGGACCCACCTGGCCAGGAAAGAGAGAGAACTCCTTCAGCTCTGACAGATCTACCGGCACTTGCATTCCTGCTGAATGTTTCAGGTCTCCCTGTAAAATCACTGACTTTGCATTGAGTTTGCCATTGCTGTCGCACGCGATCTGCCCCAGGAATGTTACCGATTCCTGCAATGAACCAAAAGGAACAATTAATAACGGTAACGGACAGAACGAGTGAACATAAATGCGAGCACTGTTAACAAATACCATCCAGGAAAGAGCCACAGATCAGGAATTGAAAGGGAGAGAGGAACTCAAGTACAGTTACAAGGGGGGCAGTGCTGAGGAAATTGGAACTGCAAGTTGACATGTTCCCAGGACCTTCACAGAATCCCTACAGCGTGTGAACAGCCTATTGAGTCCACACGGATGTTCCAAAGAGCATCCCAACTGTATCAACACCCCCATCCTACCCCTGTAACCCTGCATTTCCTATGGCTAATCCATCTAGCCTGCACATCCCTGGACACTACTGGACAATTTATCATGGCCAATTCACTCTAACCTGCACATCTTTGGACTATGAGAAGAAACTGGAGCATCCAGAGGAAACTGAAGCAGACAGGGGGAGAACATGCAAACTCCACAGAGTGTCACCCGAAGCTGGAATTGACCCCGGGTCCCTAGCACTGTGAGGCAGCCACTGTGCCACCCCAATGGGGAGAAGTAGCAGTGAGATAGCTGATGGGTTGGTCTTAGCTTTCCAAAACTGTTTAGATAGAGAAGTTTTCTATAGATTGGAAAGGAGCTAATGTAACTGAAAAAGGGAGGGAGCTAGAAAGTAGGAAACTGCAGGCTTAATATTCACAACAGGGAAAATGTTGGAAGCCTTTATTAAAAGGTTTGTAGCACAACACTTTGATAAGTTCAAGGTATTCAGACAGACAAAATGACTTGCCAAAGGGAAACGTTTAAATAATTTATTGGAGTTCTTTGAAGAAATAACTAATTCTGTAGATAAAGATAATCCAGTGGATGTATTGTACTTAGATTTCCAGAAGACACTTGCTATGATGCCACTTCAAAGATCATTGTAGAGAATAAAAGCTCATGGTTTTGGGACTAACACATTGGTATGGATAGAAGATTGGTTTGTTAACAGGAAACAATGCATGGGGCGTTTGCAGGCTGGCAAGATGTCACGTGAATTGTACCACTGGGGTCAGTGCTGGGGCCTTAACTTTTATTTTTACAGTTTATATAAACGATTTGGATGAAGGGAGCAAAGATCTGGTACGTAAATTTGCTGATGACACAAAGATAGATAGGAAAGTGAGTTGTGAAAAAGTTAGGTAACGTCAGTGAGAAAAGATTGAATCAATGAAGTGCAATGTGGGAAAGCGTGAAATTGTCCATTTTGGCACAAAGAATTTAAAAAAGACATTATCTAGAACGGTGAGAGGTTGCAGAGCTCTGAGATGCAGAGATCTGAGTGCCCTTGTGCACGAATCATCAAAAATTAATATGCAGATGCAGCCAGTAATCAGGAAATGAAACGTTATGGTCTATTGTGAGGGGAATTGAATGCAAAAGTAGGAAATTAATCTTCAGTTATAGAGGGCATTGGTGAGATCACATCTGGAGCATCTTGTACAGTACTGGTCATCGTACAGACTGAAGGATGTCAATGTGTTGAAAGAAGTTCACATGAGGTTTACAAGACTAATATCTGGAATGAATGAACTGTCTTACAAGTAAAGGCTAGGCCTGTATCCTCTTGAGTTTAGAAGAGTCCAGAATGACATCATTAAAACACAGGATCTAGGTGGAACTTGATTAGCTGGATATTTCCTCTTGTGGGTGAATACAGATCTAGGGGTCACCATTTAACAATATGGGGGCATGCTTTTAAAAGAGAGAGATGTAGAAACATTCACTCATTCTCTAGGACACTGTTTGGATATCACTTTCTTAACAGCCAGTGGAGCCAGAATCTTGAAATATTTTAAGGGCAGACTGAAATTCTTGAGTTGAGATTAAAATCATTTCAGGCACAACCTTTTCGTGTGGCTGAGCAGGCTCGAAGGGTTAGGTTGCCCACTCTTGTTCCTGGTTGTCACTACATGCTCTTCACTCTGGGAAGCAAACAAGTTCCAACACACCTAGCTCATCTCCATTCTGATCTCCTGCTCAATGACACGCTGCAAGGGAGGGGGAGGGGGATCTTTGTTTTTAGTATTCACCACGGACTTGACCTCTACTCCTGAGGTGACAGAGATAGCGAGGGGGTGTATGGACTGGAGGGATTACAGAGATAGGGAGGGGGGTATAGGGACTCCAGGAGGTGACAGAGATACGAGAGGTGTAGGGGTAAGCGGGGGGGATTACAGAGATAGGAAGGAGCTGTAGGGACTCCAGGAGGTGACAGAGATACGAGAGGTGTAGGGGTAAGCGGGGGAATTACAGAGATAGGAAGGAGCTGTAGGGACTCCAGGAGGTGACAGAGATACGAGAGGTGTAGGGGTAAGCGGGGGAATTACAGAGATAGGAAGGAGCTGTAGGGACTCCAGGAGGTGACAGAGATACGAGAGGTGTAGGGGTAAGCGGGGGGATTACAGAGATAGGAAGGGGGGTATAGGGACTAGAGAACACCACTTGAAACAAACTCCCAAGACCTCGAATAGTCAAATTAATTTTTGAGGTTACTATTTCTTCTGAATAGATTTTGGTTTTGAGAATACTATATTGAGCAGGCCATTTTCAGTGCTGTCCATGTGGCAAGGACAGGATTTCGAAGCAGAGCGTTTCTCCTCACCTGAGCAGGCATAGCCACTGATTGGATATCCTCGATGTTGTAATGATCTGTCAAAACCTGACTCAGATCTTCTATCCTGTCATTGAGAACTGAAATGTATTAACAAACAGCACATTAGAACATTCAATCTTCTCACCAATTTTACCACCTGACCCTGAAGTCACAGTGCCTTCCATAAACCACACACGCTCATATCTCAGCCTTCAGGGAACACAACATGTCCACAGGCTCCACATCTGGGGACGGCCTGATCCATACGTGAAGTAGCCATTCGGAACAGGAAACCTGTTACTCCCTTCATTCTCACCAAAAGGCGCCAATGCCAATATTTACTTGCCAGCTGAGGATACTAATTCAACACCAACCCGGTGCCAGAGACAAGAGAACGGTGGTTGGAACTGCAGCCTCACAGCGCCAGGGACCCAGGTTTGTATCCACCCTCGGGCAACTGTCGGTGTGGACTTTGCACATTTCCCCACCCCCTCATGTCTGCGTGGGTTTCCTCCCACAGTCTAAAGAGTGCAGATTCGGTGGATTGGCCATGGGAAATTGCCTGTCATGTTAAATGCATTAGTCAGAGGAGAATGGGTCTGGGTTACTCTTCGAAAGGTTAGAGTGCATTTGTTGGGCCAAATGACCTGCTTCCGTACTGTAAGGAATCTAATCTAATATAAAAAACCATAGGAACAGGAGTAGACCATTCAATCCCTTGAGCCTGTTGCACTGTTCACTGAGATCCTGGCTGATCTGTCACCTAACTCCATATATCCCTTCACACCTTCCCTCAACAAAAACGTTATCTATCTCGGATTTAAAACTAACAACTGATAGAGCATATGCTGCCTTTTGTGGGAGAGAGCTCCAAACCTCTCTGACTGTGTCCTAACATCTCTCCTGATCAGTCTGGCCCTTGTTCTTAGACGAAGCCCCGAGTTCTAGAATCCCCAGTCAGTGGAAATATTTGATCTTTATCTACCCTGTCTTTTCCTGTTAATACCTTTAAAACTCAAATCAGATCATACCTTAACTATCTAAGTTCTCGAGAATACAGGCCTAATTTGTACAATTGGTCCTCATAACCTAAACCCTTGATGTCCTGGTATCATTGTAGTAAACCCCAACAAGGTCAATCTATCCTTTCTAAGACATGCTGCCCAGATCTACACAGTCCTCCAAGTGGGGCCGAACCAGGTTTTGTAAAACTGCAGCATAACTTCTGTATCCTTAAACTCCAGTATTTCAGATACAAAGAACTTTTGGTCCATGGGACCATAGCGACTGAAAGAGGCTATGCTACCCCTTAATATAAATCAACAATACTGCTAGGTATCCACGTACACACTTAAGACTCTGAAAGCTTTAATGTGTAAATGTCCAGATTGAAGAGATTTGATGCGATGCTTTGGAAAAGGGAATTGAACTGCAGGAGGTGAACTATGAATTACTTGCCATTTCCTGATTAGTCAGATCACTGTGGAAAGAGGACCCTGAATTTTTAAGATGAGATAAGAGCAGGAGTTTTGTGCTTCCATTGCTAAGGGAATGATTGGGAGAGTGTAGTGATTGAATTGCAGCCCAGGATGATCTCACTGCGTATGAGTACCCTGACTAGCTCAGGTTAACAACCACAACGAGGGAGCCCTGGCTGACAGATATAAACGAATGTCAGAGGTCGTCACTACTCTAGGGACTGGCTTTGAGCTAGCTGGTCAGAGTCCATGTACTGTGCTTGTGTAAATAAAGGGTAACTTGGTGAGGGGATACCGGCCTCTGGTGCAGTTACTTCAGAGAGAAACCAGAACAGTCTCTAAACTAAAAAGTGGTTTTTCACAGTGCACACCCAGATAATGGTGGACAGGCTGTACCTCTTGCATCAGTAAGAGGAAAATCGTTAAAGTTAAACCAGATAAAAGCGGTTTCTCTCAGAGAAGTCGTTTGGAAAAACTTGATCAAATTTAAAACATGATGCTTCACTGAAGAGGTCACCTAATATGGTGACGAAATGTCTGAAAAGGAACCTTACAGCTCAGTGAGCAAACCTACATCCGTAATGTCGCCAGGCCACATCCCGTTTTGCGTGTGGAATCTAATCTGGAAACCTTTCCCTATTCTGTGACTATCAGCAATCAAATGCCTTGGCCAAAACAGAAAGCACAGTGGGAAAGCCCACCCACTCCCCAGCAAACCATTTCTCTCTACGAAAGCTAACCTCAAACTGATCACCTCTTAATCTGTGACAATCAAGGGAGTACAAGCCTATTCTGCAATAACCTGTCATTGCAGGTTAACTCTTTTATCCATGGGATCATTGGAATGAATCTTCAAGTGCCTCCCTTCTAAAGCCAATATCTCTTTGCTGGAGTTAGGGGCCTGGGTCTGTCCTCTGGCCAAGTGGAGCAGTGATATCAGCACCGTGGGTCAACCCACCAACCTTCCACTGGGACTGATGTTGATACTGACCCCAGAAGCGCTCTCCCAGCATACACAGACACACACAGACACACACAGACACACACAGACACACACAGACACACACAGACACACACAGACACACACAGACACACACAGACACACACAGACACACACAGACACACACAGACACACACAGACACACACAGACACACACAGACACACACAGACACACACAGACACACACAGACACACACAGACACACACAGACACACACAGACACACACAGACACACACAGACACACACAGACACACACAGACACACACAGACACACACAGACACACCTTACAGGCTTGGTTGCAAGCGTATGCTTTTAAACAGGGGATTAGAGAAGGAAGTTCTGTAACACAGGGAGTCTGTGATACCCTTGAAGTGAGGATTATCCTCGGACACGCCGCAGTGGTGCTGCTTCTGCCTGAGCAACCTCGGGTGAAACCAAAACGCTGGTGCCTTTGATCAGGACTCACCATCGCGGATGTCACGCAGCTTCTGGAACATGTACTTGAACCGTTTGATGATCGAGTCCTCAGGCATGAGGAGCAGCTGAACAGTGGCACTCCTGCCTCCCGTGCCTTGCCACGTGGCTCCCTGCACCGTACCAAACGAGACAACAACTTCACCGCGGTTAGCTCTAGAACTGTACTTCAGAGATGGGTTCGGGCTGAGGACAGCAGAAGGAAAAAACTACTCATTCGGGCACAAACCAGCCATGCTCATTATGGTTCCAAAATTACCACAAACAGCAGAGTTACTGGGGCTAGAGGAAGTTACAGAGATAGGGAGGGGGTGTAGGGCTGGAGGGGGTTACAGAGATAGGAGGGGGTGTAGGGGCTGGAGGGGGTTACAGAGATGGGAGGTAGTGTAGGGGCTGGAGGGGGTTACAGAGATAGGGAGGGGGTGTAGGGGCTGGAGGGGGTTACAGAGATAGGGAGGGGGTGTAGGGGCTGGAGGGAGGTACAGGGATAGGGAGGGGGTGTAGGGCTGAAGGGGGGTCACAGAGATAGGGAGGGGGTGTAGGGGGTTACAGAGATAGGGAGGGGGTGTAGGGACTGGAGGGCGTTACAGAGATTGGGTGGGGGTGTAGAAGCAGGAGGGGGTTACAGAGACAGGGAGGGGGTGTGGGGGTTACAGAGATAGGGAGGTGTGTAGGGGCTAGAGGGGATGACAGAGATAAAGAGGGGGTGTAGGGGCTGGAAGGGGTTACAGAGATAGGGAGGGGTGTATGGGCTGGAGGGCGTTACAAAGATGGGGAGGGGGTGGAGGGGTTACAGAAATAGGGAGGGGGTGTAGGGGCTGGAGGGGGTTACAGAGATGGGGAGGGGGTGTAGGGGCTGGAGGGGGTGACAGAGATAGGGAGAGGGTGTAGGGGCTGGAGGGGGTGACAGAGATGGGGAGGGGGTGTAGGGGCTGGAAGGGGTTACAGACATAGGGAGGGGATGGAGGGGGTTACAGAGATTGGGGGGGGGGTGTAGGGGCTGGAGGGGGTGACAGAGATGGGGAGGGGGTGTAGGGGCTGGAGGGGGTTACAGAGATGGGGAGGGGGTGTAGGGGCTGGAAGGGGTTACAGACATAGGGAGGGGATTACAGAGATTGGGGGGGTGGGGTGTAGGGACTGGAGGGGGTTACAGAGGTAGGGAGGGGAGTAGGGGATTACAGAGATAGGGAGGGGGTGCAGGGATAGATTGCTTGCATAGGAAGTGGATTATATATTTTTTGGAACAGGTCATGTAATTGATATTTCAATCTAAGTATATCTAAGTAAATAATCAGATGAAATGATACTGTTACCTTGGAGAGAAGGAAGCTGGAGAGAAGAGGAGTCGTGGACTGCGGGTCATGGACACCTTCTTTGACTGTGGCTGCTCTGGAGTGGTCAGCACCCGCTTCTGTGCACCTGCCTACCGAGGGAGTACACATTCAACAGGAGGCACCGCAGTCCCCCAATCCTCATACAAACCCTATCCATTACAGCAACCTCCAGCTCCCACAACCCAACCACCTGAATCAAGTATTGTTGCTACAGGAGTCAGAATCCTCAGAGAAAAGGAGAAAAACACTGTGTCTGACCCCATTACCCCCATCCAGAATGCCCTCATTCTCGTCCATCAGCGTGTCCCACTCAGTCTGCCAACTCCCCGCAATAACGGTTTGCTCCAGTTTGCCCCTCACAGTGTGTCCCACTCTCTCTCCCCCATGTTTGCCCCACTCAGTCTGACGTGTTCACCTCCTCCCAGTGCAGCTTTGCCCAAAGGATGGGGGATCAGGACTCATCCATCTGAACTTCAGCTGTGGGGTCACTGGGTAAACCCTTGAACTACCCTGCAACTGTGCCTGTACAGACACTACCTTCACCTCCCCCAGGACAATAATCACTGGCCTAGCCAGTGGCTCCCACACTCCTCCAATAAATACAGAGGAAAAAGGGCATCATTCAAGGGGCAGTGAGTGAATTCTGACCCTGGAAGGGAAGGTGTCTTCTCCAGTTAGACAGGTACCTCAGCTGGTGTGGAGTATGAATCGAGTAGGTTCTCCTCCTCCGTCTCTGCTTGGACACTGGCCAAGAGTCAAAGGAAATGTCCTGGTCACACTGCGACTCACTTGCCTGAGCTGTTCAGCTCTGACCACCACCATTCCTCACACGCGTTTTATAACACAGGCACAGGCCAGCATTTCTGCCCCACCTCACCCGCTGCGGCACATTACACGTCTGGCTTTGTATTTCACTGTAGTCGCTGGAATTAATCCCCTGTACCCACAGCCAACTCTGCCTCGGACTCAAACGCTGCATGACAACTGAGCCGCCTACAATCTGTCATTAAGATTATTCAGCAATACGCCCACATCAAGGAGGTACAACCGACAGAATCAGTCTCCCCTTCAGTACTGTGGGAGAGCCGCAGGAGCAGAGGCAGCCCAGTCGTCACCTTTTCAGGAGGTAAAAGATTGCTTTTAATCACGGAGCTCTCTCTCTTATGCTTCCCACTCAAGGTTCACACCGTCAGTCATTTATCACACCACGGTTTCTGGGATCTCACAGCATCTCAGTGTTAGTACTTGAGAACAGAGCAAGTCAATTCCAAAAGGAAACGGCTGTGACAAGCTCTGAGTCACCCAAGGATGTGCGAGGCTGTGAAAAGAGATCCTCATGATGACAACTGATGCATCTCCTGAATCACTTCCTGATAACCCAAAGTTCAAGTCTTGTCTTTTAAAAGGATACAGCTCTTGAAGGGTGTTCAGGTCATACATTGGTGCTTGGTTGTTCCGTTTGATCGCTGCCGGCCGAGTCTTATTGGCTCTTTTACTGAGAACCTGGAAGGAGAAACACTTTTAGGGTGGGGCTGAGATTGGGGTTGGGTGGGGAAAGAGGTGGGGGTGTTGGATGAGTATAGTGTTCTGTTGGTTGTATCCCACTTCCACAGAAAACTGCTCTGTCTCACCACTGCTCACTCTGGCAATCATGTGTAAATGACTGCATCTGGGACCTAATTTATTCTACGGAAGATGTTGTGAAACTTGAAAGGGTTCAGAAAAGATTTACAGGGATGTTGCCAGGGTTGGAGGATCTGAGCTACAGGGAGAGGCTGAATAGGCTGGGGCTATTTTCCCTGGAGCGTCGGAGGCTGAGGGGTGACCTTATAGAGGTTTACAAAATGATGAGGGGCATGGATAGGGTAAATAGACAGAGTGTTTTCCCTGGGGTCGGGGAGTCCAGAACTAGAGGGGCACAGGTTTAGGGTGAGAGGGGAAAGATATAAAAATGACTTAAGTGGCAACGTTTTCATACAAAGGGTGGTACGTGTACAGAATGAGCGGCCAGAGGATGTGGTGGAGGCCGGTACAATTGCAACATTTAAGAGGCATTTGGATGGGTATATGAATAGGAAGGGTTTGGAGGGATATGGGCCGGGTGCTGGCAGGTGGGACTAGATTGGGTTGGGATATCTGGTTGGCATGGACGGGTTGGACTGAAGGGTCTGTTTCCGTGCTGTACATCTCACTGACTCTATTCCAGGACAGCTAGACAAGTGTAAATATTGAAGCTCACACAGGCCAGGTTGTTCTGTTCCATACACATTCTGCTCTTTCTCCCATCATCCTGCAAATGTCTCCCAGTGGGTTGCCTTCCAATATGTTTTCAAACTGTACCTTCCCATCATTCTCCGGATAGAGAGATCTCTTTAGAATTCCTGATTTGATACGCTCGTGACCATCTTACATCGATGGTTCCCTAGTCCCAGTCTCCATATAACCACAGCTATCCTCGTGTGCAGAGATTATGTGGGCTAGCCATGAGAAATGCAGAGTTGCAGGGGTGGGTCTGCGTAGGATGCTCTTTGGAGGGTCAGTGTGGACTCAATGGGCTGTTTCCACACTGTAGGGATTCTAGAGATTAATGATTGCCAAACCCACTACATCATCTAAAAGACTCAATCCGGTCACTCCTCAGACTGCTCTTCCCCCCAGAAAATAATCAGAAGTCAGACCACACCAGGTTAGACTCCAATGGGTTTGTTTGAAATCATCACCAAGCTTTCTGAGCGCTGCTCTTTGTCAGGTGAAGGGGCTAAACTCCGAAAGCTTGTGATTTCCAACAAACCCGTTGGACTATACCCTGGTGTCGTCTGACTTCTGACCTTGTCCACCACCGGCACCTCCACATCAACGCTCCAGACGAGAGTCCAGGCCGGTTCAATTGTTCCTGATGGTTACAAACTCTCATATCGACTCAATGTATTTTGCATCCTCCTCAGGCTCCTTTTTTCAATAAATGAACAAACACCACCCCCTGCTGGCTCTCTGTGAAGTTACACACCATTATGACTTACAAATATAAAACTGTTCTTTCAGTGTTACCCAGCCAAGATCCTGGGATTCCCTCCCTAAGGGCATCGTGGGTCCACCTACAGCACATGGACTGCAGCAGTCCAAGATGGCAGTTCCCCACACCATCTCAATGGGTGGCACAACGGTTAGCACTGCTGCCTCACAGCACCAGTGTCCCGGGTTCGATCCCACCCTCGGGCGACTGTCAGTGTGGAGTTAGCACATTCTCCCCCGGGTCTGCGTGGGTTTCCTCCGGGTGCTCCGGTTTCCTCCCACAGTCCACAGATGTTCATCTTAGGTGAATTAGCCATGCCAAATTGCCATTGTGTTCGGTCTGGGACAAATATAGGCTAGGGCAATGGGTCTGGGTGGGTTACTCTTTGGAGGGTCAGGATGGATTTATTGGGCCAAAGGACCTGCTTCCACACTGTAGGGAAGCAAATCAATCCTGTCCCAGTCTGTGACACCTACGGCCTGTAAATTAGCTCATGGTTGCTCACATGACTCCAAGAAAGAAATTTCCTAAACTCGTTACCTCATGTTCGAAGATGTCCACATTTCCTGCATTCAGGGCAAATCCAACTCGTGTCATGCTGAAAGCAAACCACTCATTCACAATCTTTTCTTCCTTCAAGCGGTATGTGACACAGTGTTCCAATACTGCACAAAACAGGAAGAAGAAAAACACTAGCAGGAAATTCAATTTCATTAAATCCCTCTTACCCTATCTCTCTCTCTCTCACACCGTAGCAGCTCAGACTCCACCCTGAACACAGCCATAAAAGGCAACAGTACTGTCGCTATGCCCGCCTAGAAGGGGAAGTAGTATTCAATTACACGAGAGACTG
>NC_092769.1:78066402-78089244 GCF_047496795.1 Chiloscyllium punctatum
CCTCCTCCCTCCCTCCCTCCCTCCCTCTCTCCCTCCCCTCCCTCCCTCCCTCTCTCCCTCCCTCCCTCCCTCCCTCCCTCCCTCCCTCCCTCCCTCCCTCCCTCTCTCTCTCTCCCTCCCTCCCTCCCTCCCTCTCTCCCTCCCTCCCTCCCTCCTCCCTCCTCTCCTCCCTCCCTCCCTCCCTCCCTCCCTCCCTCCCTCCCTCCTCCCTCCCTCCCTCCCTCTCTCCCTCCCTCCCTCCCTCTCCCTCTCTCCCTCCCTCCCTCCCTCCCTCCCTCCCTCCCTCCCTCCCTCCCTCTCTCCCTCCCTCCCTCCCTCCCTCCCTCCCTCTCTCCCTCTCTCTCTCCCTCTCTCTCTCCCTCTCTCTCTCCCTCCCTCTCTCCCTCTCTCTCTCCCTCTCTCTCTCCCTCTCTCTCTCTCTCTCTCTCTTTTTTCACACTCACTTCTTCACAACATTCTGAATCACCGCCGCCATCTTCCCCGCTGCTGCCGTTACTGCGCCTGCGCCGACACCCTGCCGCCACGTGATCCGAGCGGAGCGCATGCGCAGCTCCGCCACCGCCCCCACGGTGGAGAGTGGAGATCCAGCGCCCTCAGGCGGTGCGGAGGAGAACTGAGGCCATAAGACATAGGAGTGGAAGTAAGGCCATTCGGCCCATCGAGTCCACTCCGCCATTCAATCATGGCTGATGGGCACTTCAGCTCCACTTACCCGCATTCTCCCCGTAGCCTTTAATTCCTCTAGACAACAAGAACCTATCAATCTCTGCCTTGAAGACAGTTAGCGTCCCGGCTTCCACTGCACTCTGTGGCAATGAATTCCACAGGCCCACCACTCTCTGGCTGAAGAAATGTCTCCGCATTTCTGTTCTGAAATGACCCCCTCTAATTCTAAGGCTGTGTCCACGGGTCCTAGTCTCCTCACCTAACAGAAACAATTTCCTAGCATCCACCCTTTCCAAGCCATGTATTATCTTGTACGTCTCTATTAAGTCTCCCCTTAATCTTCTAAACTCCAATGAATACAATCCCAGTATCCTCAGCCGTTCCTCATATGTTAGACCAACCATTCCAGGGATCATCCGTGTGAATCTCCGCTGGACACGTTCCAGTGCCAGTATGTCCTTCCTGAGGTGTGGGGACCAAAACTGGACACAGTACTCCAAATGGGCCCTAACCAGAGCTTTATAAAGTCTCAGTAGCACATTGCTGCTTTTATATTCCAACCCTCTTGAGATAAGAGAGAACATTGCATTCGCTTTCTTAATCACAGACTCAACCTGCATGTTGACCTTTAGATAATCCTCGACTAGCACTCCCAGATCCCTTTGTACTTTGGCTTTACGAATTTTCTCACCATTTAGAAAGTAGTCTGTGCTTTTATTCTTTTTCCCAAAGTGCAAGACCTCGCATTTGCTCACATTGAATTCCATCAGCCATTTCCTGGACCACTCTTCCAAACTGTTTAGATCCTTCTGCAGCCTCCCCACTTCCTCAGTACTACCTGCCTGTCCACCTAACTTTGTATCATCGGCAAACTTCGCTAGAATGCCTCCTAGTCCCTTCATCCAAATCATTAATATATAATGCGAACAGCTGTGGCCCCAGCACCGAACCCTGCGGGACACCGCTCGTCACCGGCTGCCATTCCGAAAAAGAACCTTTTATCCCAACTCTCTGCCTTCTATTAGACAGCCAATCCTCAATCCATCCCAGTAGCTCACCTCGAACACCATGGGCCCTCACCTTGCTCAGCAGCCTCCCGTGTGGCACCTTATCAAAGGCCTTTTGGAAGTCTACGTAGATAACATCCACTGGGTTTCCCTGGTCTAACCTACTTGTCACCACTTCAAAGAACTGCAACAGGTTTGTCAGGCACGACCTCCCCTTACTAAATCCATGTTGACTTGTTCTAATCCGACCCTGCTCTTCCAAGAATTTAGAAACCTCATCCTTAATGATGGTTCTAGAATTTTACCAACAACTGAGGTTAGGCTAATTGGCCTATAATTTTCCATCTTTTGTCTTGATCCTTTCTTGAACAAGGGGGTTACCACAACGATCTTCCAATCATCCGGGACTTTCCCTGACTCCAGTGACCTTTGAAAGTTCTCAACCAATGCCTCCGCTATTTCCTCAGCCACCTCCCTCAGAACTCTAGGGTGTATCCCATCGGGGCCAGGAGATTTATCAATTTTAAGAGCTTTTAGCTTTTCTAGCACTTTCTCTTTTTTAATGGCAACCATATTCAACTCAGCCCCCTGACTCCCTTTAATTTTTGGGATATTACTGATGTCTTCCACTGTGAAAACTGACGCAAAGTACTTGTTAAGTTCTCCTGCTATTTCCTTATCTCCCATCACTAGGCTTCCAGCATCAGTTTGAAGTGGCCCAATGTCTACTTTTGCCTGTCATTTGTTTCTTATGTACTGAAAGAAACTTTTACTATCATTTCTAATATTACTGGCTAGCCTACCTTCATATTTGATCCTCTCATTTCTTATTACACTCTTTGTTATCCTCTGTTTGCTTTTGTATCCTTCCCAATCTTCTGATTTCCCACTGTTCTTAGCCACTTTATAGGATCTCTCTTTTTCTTTAATACATTTCCTGACTTCCTTTGTGAGCCATGGTTGTCTAATCCCTCCCCGGTTAATCTTTCTTTTCTTGGGAATGAACCTCTGTACAGTGTCCTCAATTATACCTACAAACTCCTGCCATTTTTGCTCTACTGTCTTCCCGGTTAGCCTCTGCTTCCAGTCTATTTTAGTCAGTTCCTCTCTCATGCCTTCATAATTACCTTTATTCAACTGTAACACCATTACATCAGATTTTACCTTCTCCCTTTCAAACTCCAGACTGAACTCTACCATATTATGGTCACTACTTCCTAAGGGTTCCCTTACTTTAAGATCTTTTATAGAGTCTGGTTCATTGCAAAGCACTAGGTCCAGAATAGCCTGCTCCCTTGTGGGCTCCATGACAAGCTGTTCCAAAAAGCCATCCTGTAAGCATTCCATGAATTCCCTTTCTTTGGATCCACTAGCAACATTACCCAGTCCACCTGCATATTGAAGTCTCCCATGATCAATGTAATCTTGCCTTTCTGACATGCCTTCTCTATTTCCCGGTACATGTTGCGTCCCTGGTCCTGACCACTGTTAGAAGGTCTGTACATAACTCCGATTATGGTTTTTTTGCCTTTGTGGTTCCTCAATTCCACCCACACAGACTCCACATCATCCGACCCTATGCCATTGAGTGCCATAGATTTAATTTTGTTCTTAACTAACAAAGCAACCCCGTCCCCTCTGCCCACCTCCCTGTCTTTTCGATAAACTGTAAATCCTTGGATGTTTAACTGCCAGTCCTGACCCCCCTGTAACCACGTCTCTGTGATGCCTACCACATCATAATCATTCACGATGATCTGTGCCATTAGTTCATCTGCTTTGTTACGAATGCTACGAGCACTACGAGTGCCTTAATGCTAACATTCTTATCATTAGAGGTATTGGAAGTCATAAGATGTCCTAAGTTATCCTTCCTTTTTGCTGCATTCCCCGTCTGCCTCAAGTTTAAATCCGCCTGCACACATGCTATCCTGCAGCTTATCTTTCCATTTAACTCCATACTCCCTGTCGCTTTCACTTTCCCTTCCCCCCAACTCAGAAGTTTAAAGTCCTACTGACCACCCTATTTATCCTCTTCGCTAGAACATTGGTACCTGATCGGTTCAGGTGGAGACCGTCCCAACGGTACAGATCCCCCCCCTGTTCCAAAACTGATGCCAATGCCCCATGAAGTGGAATCCCTCTTTCCCACACCAATCCCTTAGCCACGTGTTTACTTCCCTAATTTTCTTGTCCCTATGCTAATTGGCACGTGGCTCGGGCAGTAATCCGGAGATTATGACCCTTGAGGACCTGTACTTCAATTTCCTTCCTAGTGCTCGATAATCCCCAAACAGGTCCTCCACCCTAGTCTTGCCTATGTTGTTAGTCCCAATGTGGACCACAACAACTGGATCCTCCCCCTCCCGTTCCAATATCCTTTCAAGCCGGTCGGAGATGTCCCGCACCCTGGCACCGGGCAGGCAACACACCACGCGAGACTCCCGATCCGGCTTGCAAAGGATACTATCTGTCCCCCTAATTATAGAAAGTCAGCAGAAGGTGCATTGACCTAGCGCCTGACATGCGCGGTGTCACATTCTCTCTGTCTACCACCAAACAAGTCCTTTGCAGTTTCAATCATCGATTGCACAGCACGATCCCACGGCAGCAATGATGTTAAGGAAGGAGACTGTGTCTAATTGTGGAGATCCCCCTCCATCCTCATACCAGGGAGGAGTCTCCATTGTCATAGTTTCTTCTCTGAGGGTCATGTCTGATTCAATGTGAACACGTGGCAGCATCCAGAGAAGGAAGACCGGAAAGCAGTGCCTGATCCAATCCTGGGATTTGCGATCACTCAGCTGCTTTCCCAGTCTTCCACCAATCCCAAACCCCCCCCCCCCCCCCAATCCATAACAGCCCCCTCTTTTGTTCCTGTGTTGAGAGAGTTAACCTTTACTCAATCGAATTATATGCGATTTTTTCGAAGAAGCTACAATCCAATCTCCTCTTCGGATCCCTACAATGTGGAAGCAGGCCATTCAGCCCATTGAGCCCACACCAATCCTCCACAGGGCATCCCACCCAATCAGCCTGCATTTCCCATGGCTAACCTGCACATCCCTGGTCACAATGGGCCAATTTAGCACGGCCAATCCACTTTAAACACACATCTTGGGACTATGCAATTATTGGGAGAAAGTGAGGACTGCAGATGCTGGAGACCAGAGTTCAAAAATGTGTTGCTGGAAAAGCGCAGCAGGTCAGGCAGCATCCGAGGAGCAGGAGAATCGACGTTTCTTCATTCCTGATGAAGGGTTTATGCCCGAAACATTGGAGTTCAATGTGGGTAAGTGTGAGGTGATTCACTTTGGTATGAGTAACAAAAAGATGGGGTACTGGGCTAATGGTCGGATACTTGGTAGTGTGGAAGAGCAGAGGGATCTTGGTGTCCATGTACACAGATCTCTGAAAGTTGCCACCCAGGTAAATAGTGCAGTGAAGAAGGCATATGGCGTACTGGCTTTTATTGGTAGAGGAATTGAGTTCCGGAGTCCTGAGGTCATGCTGCAGTTGTATAAGACTCTGGTGCGGCCGCATCTGGAGTATTGTGTGCAGTTTTGGTCGCCATACTATAGGAAGGATGTGGAGACACTGGAACGGGTGCAGAGGAGGTTTACCAGGATGTTGCCTGGCATGGTAGGAAGATCGTATGAGGAAAGGCTGAGGCACTTGGGGCTGTTTTCATTGGAGAAAAGAAGGTTTAGGGGTGACTTGATAGAGGTGTACAAGATGATTAGGGGGTTAGATAGGGTTGACAGTGAGAACCTTTTTCCACGTATGGAGTCAGCTATTACGAGGGGGCATAGCTTTAAATGAAGGGGGGGTAGATATAGGACTGATGTTAGGGGGAGATTCTTTACTCAGAGGAGTCATGAGTTCATGGAATGCCCTGCCAGTAGCAGTGGTGGACTCTCCCTCTTTATGGGCATTTAAACGGGCATTGGATATGCATATGGAGGATAGTGGGTTAGTGTAGGTTAGGTAGGCATGGATTGGCGCAACATCGAGGGCCAAAGGGCCTGTACTGCGCTGTATTCTTCTATGTTCTATGTACCCCTGACCCCTGGCCCCACCCCCCCACCCCTGACCCCGGCCCACCACCCCCTACCCCTGACCCCTGGCCCCACCCACCCACCCCTGACCCCCCGGCCCACGACCCCACGACCCACGACCCACCCACCCCTGACCCCCCGGCCCACGACCCACCACCCCTTACCCCTAACCCCTGGCCCCACCACCTCCCTACCCCTGACCCCCGACCCACAATCCCCTACCCCTGACCCCCGGCTCACCACCCCCTACCCCTGACCCCCAGCCCCACCACACCCCCTACCCCTGACCCCCAGCCCCACCACCCCCTACCTCTGACCCCCAGCCCCACCATCCCCTACCCATAACCCCTGGCCCCACCACCACCCCCTAACCCTGACCCCCGACCCACCACCCCCCTACCCCTGACCCCCGGCCCCACCACTCCCCTGACCCCTGACCCCCAGCCCCACCACCCCTACCCCTGACCCCTGACCCCCAATCCGACCACCCCCCCCTACCCCTGACCCCCGGCCCACCACCCCCTACCCATAACCCCTGGCCCCACCACTCCCCCTACCCCTGACCCCCGCCCACCACCCCCCCTACCCCTGACCCCCGGTCCCACCACTCCCCTGACCCCTGACCCCCAGCCCCACCACCCCTTCCCCTGACCCCTGACCCCTGACCCCCAATCCGACCACCCCCCTACCCCTGACCCCCGGCCCACCACCCCCTACCCCAACCCCTGGCCCCACCACACCCACTATCCCTGACCCCCGGCCCCACCACCCATACCCCTGACCCCACCACCCCTACCCCTGACCCCTGGCCCAACCACCCCACCACTGCTGACCCCTGACCCCCAGTCCCACCACCCCTACCCCGACTCCTGACCCCTGACCCCTGACCCCCAATCCGACCATCCCCCTACCCCTGACCCCACCACCGCCCTGCTCCTGACCCCCAGCCCCACCCCCCATCCCTGGCCCCCGGCCCCACCACTCCCCTGACCCCCGACCCCACCACCCCTGACCTCAGGCCCCACCATCCCCCGCTCCTGACCCCTGAACCCCAGCCCCACCAACCCCCTGCTCCTGACCCCCAGCCCCACTACCCCCTACCCCTGACCTCTGACCCCCAGCCCCACCACCTCCCTACCCCTGACCCCCGACCCCACCACCCCTGACCCCAGGCCCCACCATCCCCCTGCACCTGATCCCCGGCCGCACACCCACTACCCCTGACGCCCGGCCCCATCCCCTGACCCCTGACCCCCAGCCCCACCACCCCACCCCTGCCCCTTGACCCCCAGCCCCACCACCCCACCCCGACCCCTGACTCCCAGCCCCACCACCCTGTGCTCCTGACCCACAGCCCCACCACCACCCTGACCCCTGACCCCTAGCCCCACCACCCCCTGACCCCTGACCCACAGCCCCCCCGGCCCCACCACCCCCCCTACCCCTGACACCTAGCTCCACCACCCCCCCACCACCACCACCTAGTCCCACCACCCCCCTGACCCCTGACCCCTAGTCCCACCACCCCCTCTGCTCCTGACCCCAGCCCCGACCTCCTCTATACGCCCCACTTTGGGTGTGAGTGTTGGCCTGTGATTCAGTGAGTATCACAAACCCTGGAAGGGCATATCCTGGGAAGTACTGTCCGGGAGATGGATTCTCTCTGGGAATTCCCACTTGGCTACTGGAATTTCCTGGGTTTGCCACAATATCATCCAGAATCAACGCTGGACCACACTGAGAATGACCAGCCCAAAGTGCCCAGTGAGAGAATGACCCTTCCCCCCCCTTACCCATTCATTGGGGGCCAAGTGAGACCAGGACTGAGGCTTAAAAATGAAGGGTCCTTACAGAATGTACAGACTGGTCCCGAGGGAGTAATGTGCAAATGGGTGGTGTCAACTACATCTTGGAAGACTATTAAGGGCTAGTCTGAGAGAAACCCTTTGTCTGATTTGGTTTTGGTGACTCACTTCCGAAGAAGTCAGTCGAACAGTGACGAAACTGGAGGGGCATGGCCGAGTGGGAACGTTATACATGCTGACAACCAGGGAAGGGTAAGGCTTTCTCCAGAACACTATTACTGGAGCCAGATCAGTGAGGCTCACAATTCACATCGAGTCAATTTTACACCTGCAATTTTACCACCATCCCTGGGAAAGACTGATTTCAACTTGTTCCAGGGAATTTCCACTGTCTACACCCCCTCCCTATCTCTGTCACCCCCCTCTAGTCCCTACACCCCCTCCCTATCTCTGTAACCCCCCTCCAGCCCCTACACCCCCTCCCTATCTCTGTAACCCCCCTCCAGCCCCTACACCCCCTCCCTATCTCTGTAACCCCCCTCCAGCCCCTACACCCCCCTCCCTATCTCTGTAACCCCCCTCCACCCCCTCCCTATCTCTGTAACCCCCCTCCACCCCCTCCCTATCTCTGTAACCCCCCTCCAGCCCCTACACCCCCTCCCTATCTCTGTAACCCCCTCCAGCACCTACACCCCCTCCCTATCTCTGTAACCCCCCTCCAGCCCCTACACCCCCTCCCTATCTCTGTAACCCCCCTCCACCCCCTCCCTATCTCTGTACTCCCCTCCAGCCCCTCCACCCCCTCCCTATCTCTGTCACCCCCCTCCAGCCCCTACACCCCCTCCCTATCTCTGTCACCCCCTCCAGCCCCTACATCCCCTCCCTATCTCTGTCATCCCCCCCAGCCCCTATACCCCCTCCCGATCTCTGTAAACCCCTCCAGCCCCTACACCCCCTCCCTATCTCTGTACCCCCCCTCCAGTCCCTACACCCACTCCCTATCTCTGTAACCCCCTCCAGCCCCTACACCCCCTCCCTATCTCTGTAACCCCCTTCAGCCCCTACACTCCCTCCCTATCTCTGTCACCCTCTCCAGCCCCTACACCCCCTCCCTATCTCTGTAACCCCCTCCAGCCCCTACACCCCCTCCCCATCTCTGTACCCCCCTCCAGCCCCTACACCCCCTCCCTATCTCTGTAACCACCTCCAGCCCCGACACCCCCCTCCCTATCTCTGTAACCCCCTCCAGCCCCTACACCCCCTCCCTATCTCTGTAACCCTCTCCAGCCCCTACACCCCCTCCCTATCTCTGTCACCCCCTCCAGCCCCTACACTCCCTCCCTATCTCTGTAACCCCCTCCAGCCCCTACACCCCCCTCCCTATCTCTGTCACCCTCTCCAGCCCCTACACCCCCTCCCTATCTCTGTCATCCCCCCCAGCCCCTATACCCCCTCCCGATCTCTGTAACCCCCTCCAGCCCCTACACCCCCTCCCTATCTCTGTAACCCTCTCCAGCCCCTACACCCCCTCCCTATCTCTGTAACCCCCTCCAGCCCCTACACCCCCTCCCTATCTCTGTAACCCCCCTTCCAGCCCCTACACCCCCTCCCTATCTCTGTACCCCCCCCTCCAGCCCCTACACCCCCTCCCTATCTCTGTAACCCCCTTCAGCCCCTACACTCCCTCCCTATCTCTGTCACCCTCTCCAGCCCCTACACTCCCTCCCTATCTCTGTCACCCTCTCCAGCCCCTACACCCCCTCCCTATCTCTGTCACCCCCCTCCAGCCCCTACACCCCCTCCCTATCACTGTCACCCCCCTCCAGTCCCTACACCCCTTCCCTATCTCTGTAACCCCCTCCAGCCCCTACACCCCCTCCCTATCTCTGTAACCCCCTCCAGCCCCTACACCCTCTCCCTATCTCTGTAACCCCCTCCAGCCCCTACACCCCCTCCCTATCTCTGTCACCCCCCTCCAGCCCCTACACCCCCTCCCTATCTCTGTAACCCCCCTCCAGCCCCTACACCCCCTCCCTATCTCTGTAACCCCCTCCAGCCCCTACACCCCATCCCTATCTCTGTACCCCCCTCCAGCCCCTACACACCCTCCCTATCTCTGTAACCCCCTCCAGCCCCTACACCCCCTCCCTATCTCTGTAACCCCCTCCATCCCCTACACCCCCTCCCTATCTCTGTCACCCTCTCCAGCCCCTACACCCCCTCCCTATCTCTGTCATCCCCCCTCCAGCCCCTATACCCCCTCCCGATCTCTGTAACCCCCTCCAGCCCCTACACCCTCTCCCCTTCTCTGTACCCCCCCTCCAGTCCCTACACCCCCTCCCTATCTCTGTAACCCCCCTCCAGCCCCTACACCCCCTCCCTATCTCTGTAACCCCCTCCAGCCCCTACACTCTCTCCCTATCTCTGTAACCCCCCTCCAGCCCCTACACCCCTTCCCTATCTCTGTCACCCCCCTCCAGTCCCTACACCCCCTCCCTATCTCTGTAACCCCCTCCAGCCCCTACACTCTCTCCCTATCTCTGTACCCCCCCTCCAGCCCCAATACCCCCTCCATATCTCTGTCACCCCCCTCCAGCCCCTACACCCCCTCCCTATCTCAGTAACCCCCTCCAGCCCCTACACTCCCTCCCTATCTCTGTAACCCCCTCCAGCCCCTACACCCTCTCCCTATCTCTGTAACCCCCCTCCAGCCCCTACACCCCCTCCCTATCTCTGTCACCCCCCCTCCAGTCCCTACACCCCCTCCCTATCTCTGTAACCCCCTCCGGCCCCTACACTCTCTCCCTATCTCTGTAACCCCCCTCCAGCCCTACACCCCCTCCCTATCTCTGTCACCCCCCCTCCAGACCCTACACCCCCTCCCTATCTCTGTAACCCCCTCCAGCCCCTACACCCCCTCCCTATCTCTGTAACCCCCCTTCCAGCCCCTACACCCCCTCCCTATCTCTGTAACCCCCCTCCAGCCCCTACACCTCCTCCCTATCTCTGTAACCCCCCTCCAGCCCCTACACCCACTCCCTATCTCTGTAACCCCCCTCCAGCCCCTACACCCCCTCCCTATCTCTGTAACCCCCTCCAGCCCCTACACCCCCTCCCTATCTCTGTAACCCCCTCCAGCCCCTACACCCCCTCCCTATCTCTGTAACCCCCCTTCCAGCCCCTACACCCCCTCCCTATCTCTGTAACCCCCCTCCAGCCCCTACACCCCCTCCCTATCTCTGTAACCCCCTTCAGCCCCGACACCCCCTCCCTATCTCTGTAACCCCCTCCAGCCCTTACACCCCCTCCCTATCTCTGTAACCCCCCTTCCAGCCCCTACACCCCCTCCCTATCTCTGTAACCCCCCTCCAGCCCCTACACCCCCTCCCTATCTCTGTAACCCCCCTCCAGCCCCTACACCCCCTCCCTATCTCTGTAACCCCCCTCCAGCCCCTACACCCCCTCCCTATCTCTGTAACCCCCTCCCTATCTCTGTAACCCCCTCCTGCCCCTACACCCCCTCCCTATCTCTGTAACCCCCTCCAGCCCCTACACCCCCTCCCTATCTCTGTAACCCCCTCCAGCCCCTACACCCCCCTCCCTATCTCTGTAACCCCCTCCAGCCCCTACACCCCCCTCCCTATCTCTGTAACCCCCTCCTGCCCCTACACCCCCTCCCTATCTCTGTAACCCCCTCCAGCCCCTACACCCCCCTCCCTATCTCTGTAACCCCCTCCTGCCCCTACACCCCCTCCCTATCTCTGTAACCCCCTCCAGCCCCTACACCCCCTCCCTATCTCTGTAACCCCCCTCCAGCCCCTACACCCCCTCCCAATCTCTGTAACCCCCCTCCAGCCCCTACACCCCCTCCCTATCTCTGTAACCCCCTCCAGCCCCTACACCCCCTCCCTATCTCTGTAACCCCCCTCTAGCCCCTACACCCCCTCCCTATCTCTGTAACCCCCTCCAGCCCCTACACCCCCTCCCTATCTCCGTAAGCCCCTCCAGCCCCTACACCCCCCTCCCTATCTCTGTAACCCCCTCCAGTCCCCACACCCCCTCCCTATCTCTGTAACCCCCTCCAGCCCCTACACCCCCTCCCTATCTCTGTAACCCCCTCCAGCCCCTACACCCCCCTCCCTATCTCTGTAACCCCCTCCAGCCCCTACACCCCCTCCCTATCTCTGTAACCCCCTCCAGCCCCTACACCCCCCTCCCTATCTCTGTAACCCCCTCCAGCCCCTACACCCCCCTCCCTATCTCTGTAACCCCCTCCAGCCCCTACACCCCCTCCCTATCTCTGTAACCCCCTCCAGCCCCTACACCCCCTCCCTATCTCTGTAACCCCCTCCAGCCCCTACACCCCCCTCCCTATCTCTGTAACCCCCTCCAGCTCCTACACCCCCTCCCTATCTCTGTAACCCCCTCCAGCCCCTACACCCCCTCCCTATCTCTGTAACCCCCTCCAGACCTTACACCCCCTCCCTATCTCTGTAACCCCCTCCAGCCCCTACACCCCCTCCCTATCTCTGTAACCCCCCTCTGCCCCCTACTCCCCCTCCCTATCTCTGTAACCCCCCTCTGCCCCCTACTCCCCCTCCCTATCTCTGTAACCCCCTCCAGCCCCTACACCCCCTCCCTATCTCTGTAACCCCCCTCTGCCCCCTACACCCCCTCCCTGTCTCTATAACCCCCTCCAGCCCCTACATCCCCTCCCTATCTCTTTAACCCCCTCCAGTCCCTACACCCCCTCCCTATCTCTGTAACCCCCTCCAGCCCCTACACCCCCCTCCCTATCTCTGTAACCCCCTCCAGTCCCTACACCCCCTCCCTATCTCTGTAACCCCCTCCAGCCCCTACACCCCCTCCCTATCTCTGTAACCCCCTCCAGCCCCTACTCCCCCTCCCTATCTCTGTAACCCCCTCCAGCCCCTACTCCCCCTCCCTATCTCTGTAACCCCCTCCAGCCCCTACACCCCCTCCCTATCTCTGTAACCCCCTCCAGCCCCTACACCCCCTCCCTATCCCTGTTTCCTGAATCTCTCTTCTTTTCCCTCAGATGCTGTTTGTAACTGCTCAGTGACCAAGTCTTTGGCCTCCTGGTGTTGGTAACTCTTTGTTTGATTTGAGGATCAGTCCTGTGAGCTGCCTGGGGGTAATTTGGGGGTAATTTGCTCCTTTATTTACCTGCTCAGTGTGACCACAGGTTTGGGATAAGCCCCTGTTCCTTGATTGGATGCCTGGGATGAAGGTTAGAAAGGATCAGTTTCATCAGATGATTGAGTGTCTTTGTACTGGGGGGGAGGGTTGCTGGCCTGAGTTATCTCTGCCTCCCCAACTCCCTCCCCCCCCCCATGTAGAGAAGCTTGTCCCAGCATCCCCCCACCCCCCCCCAGCCTGACATACCGACTGAGAGTGGGTCACCACTGAGTAAAGGAATTGGAACGTCATGTTGGGGTTGTACAGGACATAGGTGTAGCCTCGTCTGGAATACTGTGCCCAGTCCTGGTCTCCCTGTTACAGGAAGGATATTATTAAACTGGAGAGGGGGTCAGAACAGATTTACCAGGATGTTGCCGGGAATGGAGGGTATAAATGCTAAGGAGAGGCTGGGAGCCCAGACGGCTGGGGAGAGGAGGTGGGGGTGACCCTTATAGAGGTTTATAAAATAATGAAACATAAATAAGGTGAATAGTAATGGTCTTTTCTCTATGGTGGGGAGTTCAAACCCAATGGGTGTGGGTTTAAGGTGAGAGGAGAAAGATTTTAAAGGGACTTGAGGGGTAAGATTTTTCACACAGAGAGTGATTTGTGTGGGGAATGAACTGTCAGAGGAAGAGGTGAATGTGGCTGAGGTTATAATGTTTAAAAGATATTTGTATGGGCACATGAACCACCCGACGAAGGAGCGACACTCCGAAAGCTAGTGCTTCCAACTATAACCTGGTGTTGTGTGATTTTTACAAATGAATAGGGAAGGCTTAGAGGCTCCTGCTCCTCGGATGATGCCTGAACTAGAATCTCATCTAGAATCTGGTTGCCAGCATCTGCAGTCCTTGTTTTTACTTCGAGGGATATGGGCCGAACACGGGCAATGGGACTCAGTTTCGTTTGGGAAGTTTGGTCGGTGGATGAGCTGGACAATAGGGGCTGGTTCCACGCTGTGTGCCTGGGTCCCTGCCTTAGACCAGGAAACAAAAGGGGGAATTACTCCCTGTGGGTCTCAGAGGAAGGAAGGGGCAGCGAGAGGGTCAAATACAGCCCAGGCTGAGGGGAGCCAGGGAGTATGGGATGGTCACTCAGCACCGAGTCACAGTGTTGGAAATTCAGGTTTCTCCCCTTTGGACAGAGATGAGGAGAAATATTTTCTCTGAAGGTTTTACCCTTTGGAATCTCAGCCTCAAGTGGTCTTGGAGGCAGGGTCATTGAATATTTTTAAGGCAGAGGTAGATAGACTTTTCTTCTGAAAGGGTATCAGAGGTTACTGGGATAGATGGAAATGTGGAATGCAAATTATAAACAGATCAGCCATGATCTTATTGAACGGTGGAGCAGGCTCGAGGGGCTGAATGGCCTCCTGCTGTTCCTCCCTCCTCTGTCACACAATGACGTCAGCCCAGGACCTCACAGTGAACAACAACCTGTATTTACAGGGAAGGAGAAAATCGAACCAGTATTCGGCCATTCGGCCCTGCCAGCCTGCTCCCCCATTCAGTATGGTCACAGCTGATCATCCAACTCTGCTCTCTGTTCCTGCTTTCTCCCTCCCCATACCCTTCAGCCCTCAGAACTGGATCAGATTCCTTCTTGAAAATGGTCAATGTTTTGGCCTCAATTGCTTTCTGTGGCAGGGACTTCCCCAGGCCCCCCACCCTCTGGGGGGAGATGGTCCTCAGTATCTCAGTGGAACCCATCCCTTCTACAAGCTGCAGCCCTGACTGCGTTCCTTCAGCCTCTCCCAGAGATGGGATTTTGGTCCCCAAATGCTTTCATCTCCAGGAAGGTCCTCTGTGGGCATTTAAACAGCTGACTGGGGTGGCACAGTGGGTTAGCACTGCTGCCTCCCAGCGCCAAGGACCTGGGTTCAATCCCACCCTCAGGCTCCTGGCTGTGTAGAATTTGCACATTCTCCCCGTGTCTGTGTGGGTTTCCTCCCACAGTCCAAACATGTGCAGGTCAGTGAGGTGGTCTACTTGTGCTAAACTGTCCCATACTGTGCAGGCCAGGTGGGTGGGTTAGCCCTGGGAAATACAGGGTACTGTGATGATTGTTGGAGGGTTGGTGTAAACCTGATGGGCTGAATGGCCTCCTTCCACACTCTAGGAATTCTTCAGAAAACTGACTTTGCATGTCATGCTTTCTTGTATCAGTAATGTATTCTTATCTGTTCAGGACAGATGGATGTTTTATTTACTGAAATAACCCAGACTGTTCTCTGAGATAGACAACACCGGTTTGATGGGCCGAATGCTTCCCTGTACCCTTCTCTGATTTCAATGGATTTGATATACCCAAAGGCTGGAGGCAGGTCTTGCTTGTAGGGTGTGGAATAGGCTGTGATAGTGCTGGGTTACCCTGTCTCTCTGTGAAATAGAAAGCTGTTTCCTCCATTCAGTTACAACGTTGGCTTCATCGAATTGAGGTGAATGTCTTCAGTTGTGAGGAAGGGTCACCGAACCCGAAACGTGAACTCTGATTTCTCTTCACAGATCCTGCCAGACCTGCTGAGTTTTTGCAGTAACCCCCGGTTTTGTTTCTGATTTCCAGCAGCTGCAGTTCTTTTGGTTTTTATTAAGAATATATCGTGCCACGACAGTTTAATCACTTGCAGGAGCGATTCCTGCAAACCTGCATGCTAGGATGCATGAAGCACTTGCAATATAAATGACCAGTGGGTTTGGCCACTTCACTGCTACCTTGGTGCAGGGACGCTGTAATGAACTCTGACTAACTTTTGTTTGATTATATCAAATGTAACGAGATTCCATGATTTGTGATGGTTCACCTCATCTGACGATGAAGCAGTGCTCTGACAGCTTGGAATTTCAAATAAACTGGTTGTCACCCCTTAAGCTGGAGTTATGTGACTTCTGACTTAGTAAGTTTGCAGATGACACCAAAATTGGAGGTGTAGTGGACAGTGAAGAAGGTTACCTCAGACTACAACAGGATCTGGACCAGATGGGCCAATGGGCTGAGGAGTGGCAGATGGAGTTGCCATCACAAAAGAGAAAGTGCTAAAAAAGCTAAAAGCTCTTAAAATTGAGAAATCTCCTGTCCCCGATGGGCTACATCCTAGAGTTCTGAGGGAGGTGGCTGAGGAAATAGCGGAGTTGTTGGTTGAGATCCTTCAAGGGTCACTGGAGTCAGGGAAAGTCCCGGATGATTGGAAGATCACTGTTGTAACCCCATTGTTCAAGAAAGGATCAAGACAAAAGATGGAAAATTATAGGCCAATTAGCCTAACCTCAGTTGTTGGTAAAATTCTAGAATCCAGCATTAAGGATGAGGTTTCTAAATTCTTAGAAGAGCAGAGTCTGATTAGAACAAATCAGCATGGATTTAGTAAAGGGGAGGTCGTGCCTGACAAACCTGTTGGAGTTCTGTGAAGAGGTGGCAAGTAGGTTAGACCAGGGAAACCCAGTGGATGTGGTCTATTTAGACTTCCAAAAGGCCTTTGATAAGGTGCCACACGGGAGGCTGCTGAGCAAGGTGAGGGCCCATGGTGTTCGAGGTGAGCTGCTGGGATGGATTGAGGATTGGCTGTCTAACAGAAGGCAGAGAGTTGGGATAAAAGGTTCTTTTTCGGAATGGCAGCCGGTGACGAGCGGTGTCCCGCAGGGTTCGGTGCTGGGGCCACAGCTGTTCGCATTATATATTAATGATTTGGATGAGGGAACCGGGGGCATTCTAGCAAAGTTTGCCGATGATACGAAGTTAGGTGGACAGGCAGGTAGTACTGAGGAAGTGGGGAGGCTACAGAAGGATCTAGACAGGTTGGGAGAGTGGTCCAGGAAATGGCTGATGGAATCAACGTGAGCAAATGCGAGGTCTTGCACTTTGGCAAAAAGAATAAAAGCACAGACTACTTTCTAAATGGTGAGAAAATTAATAAAGCCAAAGCACAAAGGGATCTGGGAGTGCTAGTCGAGGATTCTCTCAAGGTAAACATGCAGGTTGAGTCTGTGATTAAGAAAGCGAATGCAATGTTGTCTCTTATCTCAAGAGGGTTGGAATATAAAAGCAGAGATGTACTACTAAAACTTTATAAAGCTCTGGTTAGGCCCCATTTGGAGTACTGTGTCCAGTTTTGGTCCCCACACCTCAGGAAGGACATACTGGCACTGGAACGTGTCCAGCGGAGATTCACACGGATGATCCCTGGAATGGTAGGTCTAGCATATGAGGAACGGCTGAGGATACTGGGATTGTATTCATTGGAGTTTAGAAGATTAAGGGGAGACTTAATAGAGACGTACAAAATAATACATGGCTTGGAAAAGGTGGATGCTAGGAAATTGTTTCCGTTAGGTGAGGAGACTAGGACCCGTGGACACAGCCTTGGAATCAGAGGGGGTAAATTCAGAACAGAAATACGGAGACATTTCTTCAGCCAGAGAGTGGTGGGCCTGTGGAATTCATTGCCGCAGAGTGCAGTGGAGGCTGGGACGCTAACTGTCTTCAAGGCAGAGATTGATAGATTCTTGTTGTCTCGAGGAATTAAAGGCTACGGGGAGAATGGGGATAAGTGGAGTTGAAAATGCCCATCAGCCATGATTGAATGGCGGAGTGGACTCGATGGGCCGAATGGCCTTACTTCCACTACTGTGTCCTTATGGTCTTATGGAGTTTAATTCAGATAAATGTGAGGTGCTGCATTTTGGAAAGGCGAATCAGGGCAGGACTTATCCACTTAATGGTAAGGTCCTGGGGAGTGTTGCTGAACATAGACACCTGGGAGAGCAGGTTAATAGTTTCTTGAAAGTGGAGTGGCAGGTAAACAAGACGTGTGATGTATCCAGATTTTCAAAAGGTCTTCAACAAGGTGCGCACAAGAAGCTTGCAGCATAAGACAAGGATGCATGGTGTTAGGAGTAGAGTATTAGCATCGATTTAGAGGATTGGTTGACTAACAGGAAACAAAGAGTGGGGATAATGAGTGCTATTCTGATTGGTAATCAGTAATTAGTGGATTAGTGGTGCTGGAAGAGCACAGCAGTTCAGGCAGCATCCAAGTAGCTTCGAAATTGACGTTTCGGGCAAAAGCCCTTCATCAGGAATCAGTAATTAGTGGTGTGCCTCAGGGATCAGTGTTGGGACCACAATTGTTCATAATTTATAGAGATGAATTGGGGTTGGGGACCATGTGTAGTGTGTCAAAGTTTACAGATGGCACTAAGATGAGTGGCAGAGTAAAGTGTGCAGGCGACTGTGAAACTTTGCAAAGAAACATCAATACTTTCAGTGAATGGGCAAATGTCTGGCAGATGGAATAATGTTCCTCAGCACCCTCCGACTGTCCCTCACTCCCTCATCACCCTCTGTCTATCCTCACTCCTCATCACCCTCTGACTGTCCCTCACTCCCTCATCACCCTCTGTCTATCCCTCACTCCCTCATCACCCTCTGACTGTCCCTCACTCCCTCATCACCCTCTGTCTGTCCCTCACTCCCTCTCTCTGTCCCTCACTCCCTCTGCACCCTCTGACTGTCCCTCACATCCCCTCTGCACCCTCTCTCTGTCCCTCACTCCCTCTGCACCCTCTCTCTGTCCCTCACTCCCTCTGCACCCTCTCTCTGTCCCTCACTCCCTCTCTCTGTCCCTCACTCCCTCAGCACCCTCTCTCTGTCCCTCACTCCCTCATCACCCTCTCTCTGTCCCTCACTCCTCTCTCTGTCCCTCACTCCCTCAGCACCCTCTGTCTATCCCTCACTCCCTCTGCACCCTCTCTCTGTCCCTCACTCCCTCTGCACCCTCTGTCTATCCCTCACTCCCTCTGCACCCACTCTCTGTCCCTCACTCCCTCATCACCCTCTGTCTGTCCCTCACTCCTCATCACCCTCTGTCTGTCCCTCACTCCCTCATCACCCTCTGTCTATCCCTCACTCCCTCAGCAACCCTCTCTCTGTCCCTCACTCCCTCATCACCCTCTGTCTGTCCCTCACTCCCTGATCACCCTCTGACTGTCCCTCACTCCCTCAGACTGTCCCTCACTCCCTCATCACCCACTGTCTGTCCCTCACTCCCTCTGTCTGTCCCTCACTCCCTCATCACCCTCTGTCTGTCCCTCACTCCCTCTGCACCCTCAGACTGTCCCTCACTCCCTCATCACCCACTGTCTGTCCCTCACTCCCTCTCTCTGTCCCTCACTCCCTCATCACCCTCTGTCTGTCCCTCACTCCCTCATCACCCTCTGACTGTCCCTCACTCCCTCTGCACCCCTCTGTCTATCCCTCACTCCCTCATCACCCTCTGTCTGTCCCTCACTCCCTCTGTCTGTCCCTCACTCCCTCTGCACCCTCAGACTGTCCCTCACTCCCTCATCACCCACTGTCTGTCCCTCACTCCCTCTGTCTGTCCCTCACTCCCTCAGCACCCTCTCTCTGTCCCTCACTCCCTCTGCACCCTCTGTCTATCCCTCACTCCCTCTGTCTGTCCCTCACTCCCTCTGCACCCTCAGACTGTCCCTCACTCCCTCATCACCCACTGTCTGTCCCTCACTCCCTCTGTCTGTCCCTCACACCCTCAGCACCCTCTGTCTGTCCCTCACTCCCTCATCACCCTCTGTCTGTCCCTCACTCCCTCTGTCTGTCCCTCACTCCCTCTGCACCCTCTGTCTGTCCCTCACTCCCTCTGTCTGTCCCCTCACTCCCTCTGCACCCTCAGACTGTCCCTCACTCCCTCATCACCCACTGTCTGTCCCTCACTCCCTCTGCACCCTCTGTCTGTCCCTCACTCCCTCATCACCCTCTGTCTGTCCCTCATTCCCTCTGACTGTCCCTCACTCACTCTGCACCCTCAGATTGTCCCTCACTCCCTCAGCACCCTCTGTCTGTCCCTCACTCCCTCTTCACCCTCTGTCTGTGCCTCATTCCCTCAGCACCTTCTCTCTGTCCCTCACTCCCTCAGCATCCTCTGATTGTGCTTCACTCCCTCAGCACTCTCTGTCTGTCATTTACTCCCTCAGCACACTCTGTCTGTCCCTCTCTCCCTCATCACCCTCTGTCTGTCCTCACTCCCTCAGCATCCTCTATCCCTCATTCCCTCTGCACCCTCTGTCTGTGCCTCATTCCCTCAGCACCCTCTCTCTGTCCCTCATCCCTCTGTCTGTCCCTCACTCCCTCTGTCTGTCCCTCACTTCCGCTGCACCTCAGACTGTGCCTCACTCTCTCATCTCCCTCTGTCTATCCCTCACTCCTCAGCACCCTCTGTCTATCTCTCACTCCCTCAGCACCTTCTGTCTGTCCCTCACTCCCTCAACACCCTCTCTCTGTCTCTCACTCCCTCAGCACCTTCTGTCTGTTCCTCACTCCCTCAGCACCCTCTGTCTGTCCCTCACTCCCTCTGCACCCTCAAACTGTCCCTCACTCCCTCAGCACCCTCTGTCTGTCCCTCACTCCCACTGCACCTTCTGACTCTGCCTCACTCCTTCGGCACCCTCTGACTGTCCTCACTCCCTCTGTCTGTCCCTCACTCCCTCAGCACCCTCTGTCTGTCCCTCACTCCCTCAGCACCCTCTCTCTGTCCCTCACTCCCTCAGCACCCTCTGTCTGTCCCACACTCCCTCAGCACCCCCTTCTGTCCTCGCTTCCTCTGCACCCTCTGACTGTCCCTCACTCCCTCTGTCTGTCCCTCACTCCCTCAGCACCCTCTGTCTGTCCCTCACTCCCTCACTCCCTCTATCTGTCCCTCACTCCCTCAGCACCCTCTGTCTGTCCTTCACTCCCTCAGCACCCTCTGTCTCTCCTCCTCACTCCCTCTGCACCCTCTGCCTGTCCCTCACTCCCTCAGCACCCTCTGCCTGTCCCTCACTCCCTCAGCACCCTCTGCCTGTCCCTCATTCCCTCTGCACCCTCTGCCTGACCCTCACTCCCACTGCACCCTCTGTCTCTCCCTCACTCCCTCAGCACTCTCTGACTGTCCCTCACTCCCTCTGCACCCTCCTGCCTGTCCCTCACTCCCTCAGCACCCTCTGCCTGTCCCTCACTCCCTCAGCACCCTCTGCCTGTCCCTCATTCCCTCTGCACCCTCTGCCTGACCCTCACTCCCTCAGCACCCTCTGCCTGACCCTCACTCCCACTGCACCCTCTGTCTCTCCCTCACTCCCTCAGCACTCTCTGTCTGTCCCTCACTCCCACTGCACCCTCTGTCTGTCCCTCACTCCCTCTGCACCCTCTGTCTCTCCCTCACTCCCTCAGCACTCTCTGTCTGTCCCTCACTCCCACTGCACCCTCTGTCTGTCCCTCACTCCCTCAGCACCCTCTGACTGTCCCTCACTCCCTCAGCACCCTCTGTCTGTCCCTCACTCCCTCATCACACTCTGACTGTGCCTCACTCCATCGGCACCCTCTGTCTGCCCCTCACTCCCTCAGCACCCTCTGTCTATCCCTCACTCCCTCAGCACCCTCTGTCTGTCTCTCCCTCACTCCCTCAGCACCCGCTGACTGTCCCTCACTCCCTCAGCACCCTCTGCCTGACCCTCACTCCCACTGCACCCTCTGTCTCTCCCTCACTCCCTCAGCACTCTCTGTCTGTCCCTCACTCCCACTGCACCCTCTGTCTGTCCCTCACTCCCTCTGCACCCTCTGTCTCTCCCTCACTCCCTCAGCACTCTCTGTCTGTCCCTCACTCCCACTGCACCCTCTGTCTGTCCCTCACTCCTCAGCACCTCTGTCTCTCCCTCACTCCCTCAGCACTCTCTGACTGTCCCTCACTCCCTCTGCACCCTCTGACTGTCCCTCACTCCCTCAGCACCCTCTGCCTGTCCCTCACTCCCTCAGCACCCTCTGCCTGTCCCTCATTCCCTCTGCACCCTCTGCCTGACCCTCACTCCCTCAGCACCCTCTGCCTGACCCTCACTCCCACTGCACCCTCTGTCTCTCCCTCACTCCCTCAGCACTCTCTGTCTGTCCCTCACTCCCCACTGCACCCTCTGTCTGTCCCTCACTCCCTCTGCACCCTCTGACTGTCCCTCACTCCCACTGCACCCTCTGTCTGTCCCTCACTCCCTCAGCACCCTCTGACTGTCCCTCACTCCCTCAGCACCCTCTGTCTGTCCCTCACTCCCTCATCACACTCTGACTGTGCCTCACTCCATCGGCACCCTCTGTCTGCCCCTCACTCCCTCAGCACCCTCTGTCTATCCCTCACTCCTCAGCACCCTCTGTCTGTCTCTCCCTCACTCCCTCAGCACCCGCTGACTGTCCCTCACTCCCTCTGCACCCTCTGCCTGTCCCTCATTCCCTCTGTCTGTCCCTCACTCCCTCAGCACTCTCTGTCTGAGCCTGGCTCCCTCAGCTCCCTCTGTCCCTCATAACCTCTGCACCCTCTGTCTGTCCCTCACTTCCTCAGTCTCTCCCTCACTCCCTCTGCACCCTCTGTCTGTCCCTCACTCCCTCATCACACTCTGACTGTGCCTCACTCCATCGGCACCCTCTGTCTGTCCCTCATTCCCTCAGCACCCTCTGTCTGTCCCTCATACCCTCTGCACCCTCAGACTGTGCCTCAGTCCCTCAGCACCCTCTGCCTGTCCCTCACTCCCTCAGCACCCTCTGTCTGTCCGTCCCTCACTCCCTCAGCACCCTCAGACTGTCCCTCACTCCCGCTGCTCCCTCTGTCTGTCCATCCCTCACTCTCTCTGCATCGTCTGTCTGTCCCTCACTCCCTCAGCACCCTCTGTCTGTCCCTCACTCCCTCAGCACCATCTGTCTGTCTGTCCCTCACTCCCTCAGCACCCTCTGTCTGTCCCTCACTCCCTCAGCACCCTCTGTCTGTCCCTCATTCCCTCTGGAGCCTCTGACTGTGCCTCACTCCCTCAGCACCCTCTGTCTGTCCCTCATTCCCTCAGCACCCTCTGTCTGTCCCTCACTCCCACATCTCCCTCTAACTGTCCCTCACTCCCTCTGCACGCTCAGACTGTGCCTCAGTCCCTCAGCACCCTCTGTCTGTCCCTCACTCCCTCGGCACCCTCTGACTGTGCCTCTCTCCCTCGGCATCCTCTGTCTCTCCCTCACTCCCTCTGCACCCTCTGTCTGTCTCTCACTCCCTCATCACCCTCTGTCTGTCCCTCACTCCCTCAGCACTCT
>NC_092769.1:78094344-78121399 GCF_047496795.1 Chiloscyllium punctatum
AGTGCAGGGAGAGAGCAGGGACGGTCAGTGACACCGCCCTCCCCGGTGTCCCACTCGGCAGTGCAGGGAGAGAGCAGGGACGGTCAGTGACACCGCCGTCCCCGGTCCTCCGCTCGGCAGTGCAGGGAGAGAGCAGGGACGGTCAGTGACACCGCCCTCCCCCGTGCCCCGCTCGGCAGTGCAGGGAGAGAGCAGGGACGGTCAGTGACACCGCCCTCCTCGGTGCCCCGATCGGCAGTGCAGGGAGAGAGCAGGGACGGTCAGTGATACCGCCGTCCCCGGTGTCCCGCTCGGCAGTGCAGGGAGAGAGCAGGGACGGTCAGTGACACCGCCGTCCCCGGTCCCCCGCTCGGCAGTGCAGGGAGAGAGCAGGGACGGTCAGTGACACCGCCCTCCCCGGTGTTCCGCTCGGCAGTGCAGGGAGAGAGCAGGGATGGTCAGTGATACTGCCGTCCCCGGTGTCCCACTCGGCAGTGCAGGGAGAGAGCAGGGACGGTCAGTGACACCGCCGTCCCCGGTGCCCCGCTCGGCAGTGCAGGGAGAGAGCAGGGACGGTCAGTGACACCGCCGTCCCCGGTGCCCCGCTCGGCAGTGCAGGGAGAGAGCAGGGACGGTCAGTGACACCGCCGTCCCCGGTCCTCCGCTCGGCAGTGCAGGGAGAGAGCAGGGACGGTCAGTGACACCGCCGTCCCGGGTGCCCCGCTCGGCAGTGCAGGGAGAGAGCAGGGACGGTCAGTGACACCGCCGTCCCCGGTGCCCCGATCGGCAGTGCAGGGAGAGAGCAGGGACGGTCAGTGATACCGCCGTCCCCGGTGTCCCGCTCGGCAGTGCAGGGAGAGAGCAGGGACGGTCAGTGACACCGCCGTCCCCGGTGCCCCGCTCGGCAGTGCAGGGAGAGAGCAGGGACGGTCAGTGATACCGCCGTCCCCGGTGTCCCGCTCGGCAGTGCAGGGAGAGAGCAGGGACGGTCAGTGATACCGCCGTCCCGGGTGCCCCGCTCGGCAGTGCAGGGAGAGAGCAGGGACGGTCAGTGACACCGCCGTCCCCGGTGCCCCGCTCGGCAGTGCAGGGAGAGAGCAGGGACGGTCAGTGACACCGGTGTCCCGCTCGGCAGTACAGGGAGAGAGCAGGGTCAGTCAGTGACCCCGGTGTCCCGATCGGCAGTGCAGGGAGAGAGCAGGGTCAGTCAGTGACCCCGGTGTCCCGCTCGGCAGTGCAGGGAGAGAGCAGGGTCGGTCAGTGACCCCGCCGTCCCCGGTCCCCCGCTCAGCAGTGCAGGGAGAGAGCAGGGACGGTCAGTGACACCGCCCTCCCAGGTCACCCGCTCGGCAGTGCAGGGAGAGAGCAGGGTTGGTCAGTGACACCGCCCTCCCCAGTGCCCCGCTCGGCAGTGCAGGGAGAGAGCAGGGACGGTCAGTGACACCGCCGTCCCCGGTCCCCCGCTCTGCATTGCAGGGAGGGAGCAGGGACGGTCAGTGACACCGCCGTCCCCGGTGCCCCGCTCGGCAGTGCAGGGAGAGAGCAGGGACGGTCAGTGACACCGCCCTCCCCGGTGTCCTGCTCGGCAGTGCAGGGAGAGAGCAGGGACGGTCAGTGACACCGCCCTCCCCGGTCCCCCGCTTGGCAGTGCAGGGAGAGAGCAGGGACGGTCAGTGACACCGCCGTCCTCAGTCCCCCACTCGGCAGTGCAGGGAGAGAGCAGGGACGGTCAGTGACACCGCTGTCCCCAGTGTCCCGCTCGGCAGTGCAGGTGGAAAGTGTTTGAGGAAGTGCACTAGCTGTTTGCACACAGGGTTTTAGTGAGTTTAAACATGAAAATCCCTGAGAATACGGGTCATCTGTTTGTCTGGGGAGTGCTGACTTATTTTTTATATCATAGATGTATATACACACTTTAGTAAGAGAATACTGTAGTGAAAAGCAGCAACTAAATACCAGATCCTTCCTAGAAACGTTACTCCTTGTAAAAGAAGAATTGTATGCTCTATTTGAAAAGTTATTTTTTTGCCCTTCACATTTAGGGTGACAAGTATTTTTCCAACATTGTATGCCACAGGCTCCTTCAACTTTTTCCAGTGTCGTTTTTTTGATACGGATTGGTTTTCTCTCTCTCTCTCTCTCTCTTTATCCCCCCCCTCAACCAACTCTGGGTGTGGGGTTTCCACAAGGTACTCAAATTGTTTCTTTTCAAATCTTAATAAAGGTTTACAAAAAAAACCTCATTCATTAATGTCTTATGACTTGGCAGTTTGCTGCTTCCAGCCGTCACTCACCCCTCTCCCTTCATCTCCTAGGCCCTCCCTCCCTCGTCCGCCCTCTCTTTCCCCTCCGTCCCTCCCTCCCTCCCTTTCCCCTCCCTCCTCGCCCCCTCCCTCCCTCGTCCGCCCTCTCTTTCCCCTCCGTCCCTCCCTTTCCCCTCCCTCCTCGCCCCCTCCCATCCTCCCTTTCCCCTCCCTCCTCGCCCCCTCCCTTTTCCCTCACTCACCCTCCATCCCCTTGCACCTCCCCATGCCCCTCCCTTCTCCCCCCCATGCCCCTCCCTTCTCCCCCCCATGCCCCTCCCGTCTCTCCCCCCCCCCCCCCTCCCCCCCATGCCCCTCAGCCCACCCCTCCTTTGTCCCTCAGGGCTTGGGCTCTGAGAGGGAGCTGTACACTGGGGAGCCAGCCGTTACCTTGGCAGCAGTGAGTGGGTCTCCCAGCGACCACATCAATTCTTCCAATGGTTTTGTCTGAAATAAGAGCCCCTTTCCTCAGACTCCTTTTCATTCTCAGTCTGAGGGGGGCAGACCGACTAATGCTCAAATATGGGCAAACGGAATGTTTTTCTCAAACCGAAATGGTGTGGCCAGGTGGCACAGGCTGGGCCTGGTATATATTACCCAGTCCCTAGTTGCTCCCCTTGGGAAGGTGGGGGTGAGCTGCCTTCTTGACCCCCTGCAGTCCATGTGCTGTGGGTAGACCCACACACTGCTGTTGGAGAAGGATTTCCGAGATTTGGACCCAGTGACACTGAAGGGACGATGAGACTGAAAATAGCTTTGTTAAACTGGGATGACAGACACGCTGAGGGAGAGAGCGAGAGAGAGAGAGAGCAGTTTATTGTTACAGTATAGAGCTCACACAAGCCCACTACAGGAGTGGTGAGTAAGGCCACACTGAAATGAATGTTTCTGAGATGTAAGGTAACTTGTACAGTGAGCAAGTCCCCATCCCCAGGGGTTACAGGCAGTTCTGCTTTGGTTCCCTGTCTTCCACACACCAGCCTTCTGCTGAATATCCCACCGTCTCTCTCCAGCTGGAAGGTGGATGGAGCTAGCTACTCCAGTCTTTGGTCCCCTTGCAGTCTGGGGACAGCTGGCTGTGTGGGAGAGTCCACCATCCCCTGTTAGCTGTGAGTGATGCACAGGGAGGTGCTGAGCTCCTGTAGGATCAGCCATTCACAACGCTGCTGGATGCTGAATGGTTGCCAGTCCAAGTTGATTAGGAAATATCTTGATGTACAAGCCACCTTGGTGAGAAGGACACTCGCTACCTGACAGCGCTAGGGGCCAGGGTTCGATTCCTGTGTTGACCAACCATCCGTGTGGAGTGTGCACATTCTCCCCCCGTGTCTGTCTGGGTTTCCTCCAGGTGCTCTGGTTTCCTCTCACAGTCCAGGGATGTGCAGGTTAGGGTGGATTGGCCATGGGGGAACTGTCCCCATAGTCCCCAGGGATGTGCAGGTTAGGGTGGATTGGCCATGGGAAATTGTCCCATAGTCCCCAGGGATGTGCAGGTCAGGGTGGATTGGCCACGGGGGAACTGTCCCCATAGTCCCAGGGATGTGCAGGTTAGGGTGGATTGGCCATGGGAAATTGTCCCATAGTGTCCAGGGATGTGCAGGTCAGGGTGGATTGGCCACGGGGGAACTGTCCCCATAGTCCCCAGGGATGTGCAGGTTAGGGTGAATTGGCCATGGGAAATTGTCCCATAGTGTCCAGGGATGTGCAGGTTAGGGTGGATTGGCCACGGGAAATTGTCCCATAGTGCCCAGGGATGTGCAGGTTAGGGTGGATTGGCCATGGGAAATTGTCCCATAGTGCCCAGGGATGTGCAGGTTAGGGTGGATTGGCCATGGGAAATTGTCCCATAGTGCCCAGGGATGTGCAGGTTAGGGTGGATTGGCCATTTGGAAATTGTCCCATAGCATCCAGGGATGTGCAGGTTAGGGTGGTTTGGCCGTGGGGGAACTGTCCCCATAGTGTCCAGGGATGGATAGGTCTTTTGTCTTTGGGTTACAGGGATAGGGTATGTCTGGGTGGGATACTCTTTGGGGGGGGGGGGGGGGGGGGGGGGTTTGGTGTGGACTCGACGGGCTGAAGGACCTGCTTCCATACTGTCGGGATTCCATGATACCTGCGAGCTTTCCGAACACTGGAGTGGCAGTGAACGTTTCCCTTTTCCGAGGGAAAAAACTCCCGGCACTGCAGGCTGCCCAGAGGAAGCTGATCCCAGCGATCGAGGGGAGGCTGAGCAGGTCAGGCCTGGGTTGAGCGGAGTTGCAAAGAACAAGAGGTGACCTTATTGAAACGTACAAGCTTCAGAGGGAACTTCACAAGCGTACACCTTTGTTACCCTTTGTGGGGCAGTCTCGCACCAGAGGGAACCCTCTCTGTGAGGAGTCACACATGGAAGGTGAGGAATCTCTTCACTGTGAGGGCAAGGAATCTATGAAATTCTTTCCCACAGATGGCTGTTGGGCCTGGGTCGTTCTGTATATTCAAGGCTGAGAGAGAGCGGTTTTTGAATCACTTCGGGGTTATGGGGGGGCGTTGGGGGTCAGTGATGAGGATTTGAAGTTGATCAGATCAGCCGTTGAATGGGGGAGCAGACGAAGGTGGGCTGAATGGCCCACTGTAATGCTCCTTCTAAAATGCGAGCAGAAAGTGCCCCAGCCACAGTTTGTGGGGTCTTGCTGTGCACAGACTGGTTGAAGTGGTGTTTAAGCAAGGCCTGACTGTATCCTTTAAAGAGGAGGAAGCCACTCAGCCTCTCTCCCAGACCTGGGCATGCCCCTCTGTCCCTGTCACCAGGCGCTGGGTACAATGTTAGGGGGTTATTTATGGAGGGCTGGTGGGGAGGACTTAGTGACAGTCAGGGACAGAGTGAATGAGGGGTCTTGTCTCCCTGAGTGGCCTACACATGACTCTAGACCCACCAAGATGGATGGCTGTGGGTGATTAGGGACAGGCCAAAGGTGAATTGGGAAGGGTTTGTATGTTTACCCCCCCTCCCCAGGTGTGTGTGTGGTGGGATCCCTGACTCCTGGAGGGTGGAGGAGGGAGTCCTACCTCCTACCTGCCTCTGGCTTGTCTCACTGGCACGTTCTGTGCCCACTCCCTCGGGTCGCAGTGACACAGTAAGAGCCTTTTGAAGGTGACGCGGAACTCCGTGCTGCACAGAGCATAGCAGCCAGGGTTGATGGTACTATTCACATAACACAGCCAGTAACCCAGCTGCCAGAGGCCGCTGGGAATGCAGTCGGTGCAGTACGTTGATACCAGCACCATGACGTTATACGGAGACCAGGTGACTATAAACGCCAACAAGATGGCGGACAGCGTCCTGGCTGCTTTTTTCTCTTTGACCGTGGAGGCTTTCCTCTCCAAGACTGGGTGGCTCATGACCCTGGGCCAGGACTGGCCCTCTGATGTGGGGGAGGGTGAGTGCCCACCCTCCAGCAGCCTCCTGCCCATGCCCTGCCCGTTGGCAGCACCGCCCCCTGTCTCCTGGAGGGCTGCCAGCGACTGTGCGCGCCTCTTGGTCTCCCTGTAGATGCGGGCGTACAGGGCGGTCATGATCACGACCGGCAGGTAGAAGGCAATGGTCGCTGTGCCGAAGGTGATGAGGGGCTCCGAGAGGAATGGGACGTGGCAATTGCCTGCCCTCACCGCCCGCCGGCCTACGATGTACTGCCAGCACATAATGGTGGGTGCCCACACCATGATGGAGACGCACCAGGCTATGCCAAGCATGATGGCTGCTCTCTGTGGGGTCCGCTTGGCTCTGTACGTCAAGGGGCGAGTGATGGCAAAGTACCGGTCGAAGCAGATCACCAGGAGATTCATGACCGAGGCATTACTGACCACGTAGTCCAGAGTGAGCCAGAGGTCACAGGTCAGGCTACCTAATGCCCAGCGACCCAGAATGATGTAGCTGGTGTACAGGTTCATGGAGAAGAGGCCAATGATCAGATCGGCCAAGGCCAGGCTCAGCAGGAAGTAGTTGCTCACTGTCCTGAGGTTCCGGTTCAACCAGACAGACAGTAGTACCAGGACGTTACCTAGCACCGTCACCAAGGAGAGGCTGCAAGTTACCGACAGGATAGCGATGAGCTCCCCCGTAGCACGGCCGCCCAGGGTCTGGTAGCTGGTGTTCCCCAGGCCTCGAACCAGCTCCTCACTGCCAGGTACCGACAACTCCGTGCCCAAGGCTGGCATGTGCTCACGGTTTCGCAACAGAAGCGCCTGTGCCATCTGGAGGGGCCGAATGGTCATCTCACACTGAGCTCGCTCCGCACTCGTGTCTGAAAGCCATCAAATCAGTCGTTCGTTCATCATAGCCTTTCGAAATTCGCTTCCATCCTCAGCTTCTCCTGAAATTTAACCCATTCATCTACCCCCTAATTCCATCCCTTCCCAAACATCTGATATTCCTCATTGATCTACCTCCAATCCCATCCCTTCCCTTCCCAAAACTGAACGTCTGATATTCCTCAATCCACCCCCATCCCAAACCTTCCCAAAACACGTTCGATATTCCTCACTCTACCCCCCCCACTCCCAATCCCATCCATTCTCAAAACTTAACGTGATATTCCTCGTTAATCCACTCTCCAATCCCATCGCTTTGTGAAGTTTGCGTTCAGTAGTCTTGGCTAAGTCTGAAAGCCGAGGGAGATGTTATCGCCGTGTCACAGCGTCTTTGCTGTGAGGTGGGATCGCATTCCTGATGAGTCCTGAACTGGGTACACACGGGAGGCTGTTTCAGACTGAGATGAGAAGGCATGGGGAGCCTGGGGAATTCTCAAACACAGAAAGGTGTTCAGGCTAAAACATTGACCATTTTCAAGAAGGAATCTGATCCAGTTCTGAGGGCTGAAGGGTATGGGGAGGGAGAAAACAGGAACAGAGAGCAGAGTTGGATGATCAGCTGTGACCATACTGAATGGGGGAGCAGGCTGGCAGGGCCGAATGGCCGAATACTGGTCCTATTTTTGACATTTTTGTGAGAACAATTAATTCACCTATTCCACTTCAATCATCCCTGTCCTAGTCCTGATTAAGATCCATGCTGTCGGAGGGTCGGTGCTGAGGGAGCGGGCACTGTCGGAGGGTCAGTGCTGAGGGAGTGGGCACTGTCGGAGGGTCAGTGCTGAGGGAGTGGGCACTGTCGGAGGGTCGGTGCTGAGGGAGTGCCGCACTGTCGGAGGGTCGGTGCTGAGGGAGCGGGCACTGTCGGAGGGTCGGTGCTGAGGGAGTGGGCACTGTCGGAGGGCCAGCGCTGAGGGAGCGCCGCAATGTTGGAGGGTCAGTGCTGAGGGTGGAGGCACTGTCAGAGGGTCAGTGCTGAGGTAGGGGGCACTGTCAGAGGGTCAGTGCTGAGGGAGCGGGCACTGTCGGAGGGTCAGTGCTGAGGGAGTGGGCACTGTCAGAGGGTCAGTGCTGAGGGAGTGGGCACTGTCAGAGGGTCAGTGCTGAGGGAGTGGGCACTGTCAGAGGGTCAGTGCTGAGGGAGTGGGCACTGTCAGAGGGTCAGTGCTGAGGGAGTGGGCACTGTCAGAGGGTCAGTGCTGAGGGAGCGGGCACTGTCGGAGGGTCAGTGCTGAGGGAGCGGGCACTGTCGGAGGGCCAGCGCTGAGGGAGCGCCGCAATGTTGGAGGGTCAGTGCTGAGGGTGGAGGCACTGTCAGAGGGTCAGTGCTGAGGGAGCGGGCACTGTCGGAGGGTCAGTGCTGAGGGAGCGGGCACTGTCGGAGGGTCGGTGCTGAGGGAGCGGGCACTGTCGGAGGGTCGGTGCTGAGGGAGCGGGCACTGTCGGAGGGTCGGTGCTGAGGGAGTGCCGCACTGTCGGAGGGTCGGTGCTGAGGGAGTGCCGCACTGTCGGAGGGTCGGTGCTGAGGGAGCGGGCACTGTCGGAGGGTCGGTGCTGAGGGAGCGGGCACTGTCAGAGGGTCGGTGCTGAGGGAGCGGGCACTGTCAGAGGGTCGGTGCTGAGGGAGCGGGCACTGTCAGAGGGTCGGTGCTGAGGGAGCGGGCACTGTCAGAGGGTCGGTGCTGAGGGAGCGGGCACTGTCAGAGGGTCGGTGCTGAGGGAGTGCCGCACTGTCGGAGGGTCGGTGCTGAGGGAGTGCCGCACTGTCGGAGGGTCGGTGCTGAGGGAGCGGGCACTGTCAGAGGGTCGGTGCTGAGGGAGCGGGCACTGTCAGAGGGTCAGTGCTGAGGGAGCGGGCACTGTCAGAGGGTCAGTGCTGAGGGAGCGGGCACTGTCGGAGGGTCAGTGCTGAGGGAGCGGGCACTGTCGGAGGGCCAGCGCTGAGGGAGCGCCGCAATGTTGGAGGGTCAGTGCTGAGGGTGGAGGCACTGTCAGAGGGTCAGTGCTGAGGTAGGGGGCACTGTCAGAGGGTCGGTGCTGAGGGAGCGGGCACTGTCAGAGGGTCGGTGCTGAGGGAGCGGGCACTGTCAGAGGGTCGGTGCTGAGGGAGCGGGCACTGTCAGAGGGTCGGTGCTGAGGGAGCGGGCACTGTCAGAGGGTCGGTGCTGAGGGAGTGCCGCACTGTCGGAGGGTCGGTGCTGAGGGAGTGCCGCACTGTCGGAGGGTCGGTGCTGAGGGAGTGGGCACTGTCGGAGGGTCGGTGCTGAGGGAGTGCCGCACTGTCGGAGGGTCGGTGCTGAGGGAGTGCCGCACTGTCGGAGGGTCGGTGCTGAGGGAGTGGGCACTGTCAGAGGGTCGGTGCTGAGGGAGCGGGCACTGTCAGAGGGTCGGTGCTGAGGGAGCGGGCACTGTCAGAGGGTCGGTGCTGAGGGAGCGGGCACTGTCGGAGGGTCGGTGCTGAGGGAGCGGGCACTGTCGGAGGGTCGGTGCTGAGGGAGTGCCGCACTGTCGGAGGGTCGGTGCTGAGGGAGTGCCGCACTGTCGGAGGGTCGGTGCTGAGGGAGTGGGCACTGTCGGAATTGCTGTCTTACAGATGTAAGATTGAACTGTGACCTATTCGGTGATGGGTACATGTGTATAAGACCCCATGGTCATTAAGGGGCGAAGTTCACCAGGGTCCTGGCGCCAATACTTATCCCTGTACTAATATCACAACACCCTGATGTTCTGGGTCATCCCACATCGCTGAGGATGGGGTCTTGCTATGCAATGATTGGCTGCTACGTTTCAGGTGAAAGGCAAAGGAAAAGTGAGGAGCCGTTCCGCGTCCCAAACTCCAGGTTCACCGTGAACACTGAAGAACAGCAAGCCCGAGCAAACAGAATAATCTCCCTTCGCCAGGTCTCTCTCACCTCTTCACAGCCACCACAGGCCAACTGGGATATTCACTGTGTTACTGCTTAAAGCCACAGCACACAACAACTGGTGAGGGATAATAAACTGGCTCACTTCAGGTTTTAAGAAGTTTACTGGTTTTTAAACTAGGCTATTTCTCATTTCAATCCACAACAATCTACACAGAGGGGAAAGAGAACAGGCCAGTGATCCTGCAGCCCATCGCTATCTTTTGGGAACGTCGTGTGTGTGATAAGGATCGGAATCTTGCTCTGATGCCCCAGGCAGTGGAATAGTCAGACAACGTTCTGAGTAAACATGGGTTCAGACAGAAACCGAAAGACCCATTTCAACTTCAAGTCGGATACCTGTCCTGTTTACATGTTCGATAGTCACCAGAGAGCTGTGTAAAAACCTGTTCCACAGGAAACTGAGCCCAGCCTTCAGAAGAGCTTCAGAAACTTTAGCTCCTGGTGGGGCAGGGCGGGGGAGTCCAAACAAACTCAGGTACTTCCTCCCTGAGCCAGCCCAACACTTCACTCCCTCCTCCACCCCCAGACCCACAGTGTCCACTCCCTCAGCGCTGACCCTCTGACAGTGCCCACTCCCTCAGCACTGACCCTCTGACAGTGCAGAACACCCTCAGCACTGACCCTCCGACAGTACCCACTCCCTCAGCACTGACCCTCCGAGAGTGCCCACTCCCTCAGCACTGACCCTCCGACAGTGCCCACTCCCTCAGCACTGACCCTCTGACAGTGCCCACTCCCTCAGCACTGACCCTCTGACAGTGCCCGCTCCCTCAGCACTGACCCTCCGACAGGGCCCACTCCCTCAGCACTGACCCTCTGACAGTGCCCACTCCCTCAGCACTGACCCTCCGACAGTGCCCACTCCCTCAGCACTGACCCTCTGACAGTGTCCACTCCCTCAGCGCTGACCCTCCGACAGTGCCCACTCCCTCAGCGCTGACCCTCCGACAGTGCGGCGCTCCCTCAGCACTGACCCTCTGACAGTGCCCACTCCCTCAGCACTGACCCTCCGACAGTGTCCACTCCCTCAGCGCTGACCCTCCGACAGTGCCCACTCCCTCAGCACTGACCCTCCGACAGTGCTCACTCCCTCAGCACTGACCCTCCAACAGTGCGGCACTCCGACAGTGCCCACTCCTTCAGCACTGACCCTCCGACAGTGCGGCACTCCCTCAGCACTGACCCTCCGACAGTGCCCGCTCCCTCAGCACTGACCCTCCGACAGTGCCCGCTCCGTCATCACTGACCCTCCGACAGTGCCCTCTCCCTCAGCACTGACCCTCCAACAGTGCGGCGCTCCCTCAGCACTGACCCTCTGACAGTGCCCACTCCCTCAGCACTGACCCTCCGACAGTGTCCACTCCCTCAGCGCTGACCCTCCGTCAGTGTCCACTCCCTCAGCGCTGACCCTCCGACAGTGTCCACTCCCTCAGCGCTGACCCTCCGACAGTGCCCACTCCCTCAGCGCTGACCCTCCGACAGTGCCCACTCCCTCAGCACTGACCCTCCAACAGTGCCCACTCCTTCAGCACTGACCCTCCGACAGTGCGGCGCACCCTCAGCGCTGACCCTCCGACAGTGCCCGCTCCCTCAGTGCTGACCCTCTGACAGTGTCCACTCCCTCAGCGCTGACCCTCCGACAGTGCTCACTCCCTCAGCACTGACCCTCCGACAGTGCGGCGCTCCCTCAGCACTGACCCTCTGACAGTGTCCACTCCCTCAGCGCTGACCCTCTGACAGTGCCCACTCCCTCAGCGCTGACCCTCCGACAGTGCCCACTCCCTCAGCGCTGACCCTCCGACAGTGCCCACTCCCTCAGCACTGACCCTCCGACAGTGCGGCACTCCCTCAGCACTGACCCTCCGACAGTGCCCACTCCCTCAGCACTGACCCTCCGACAGTGCGGTGCTCCCTCAGCACTGACCCTCTGACAGTGTGGCACTCCCTCAGCACTGACCCTCCGACAGTGACCACTCCCTCAGCACTGACCCTCTGACAGTGCCCACTCCCTCAGCGCTAACCCTCCGACAGTGCCCCCTCCCTCAGCACTGACCCTCTGACAGTGTGGCACTCCCTCAGCACTGACCCTCTGACAGTGCGGCACTCCCTCATCACTGACCCTCCGACGGTGCCCACTCCCTCAGCACTGACCCCCCGACAGGGCCCACTCCCTCAGCACTGACCCTCCGACAGGGCCCACTCCCTCAGCACTGACCCTCCGACAGTGCCCACTCCCTCAGCACTGACCCCCCGACAGGGCCCACTCCCTCAGCACTGACCCTCCAACAGTGTCTGCTTCCTCAGCACTGACCCTCTGATAGTGCCCACTCCCTCAGCACTGTCCCTCCGACAGAGCCCACTCCCTCAGCACTGACCCTCCGACAGTGCCCACTCCCTCAGCACTGACCCTCCAACAGTGCCCACTCCCTCAGCACTGACCCTCCAACAGTGTCTGCTTCCTCAGCACTGACCCTCTGACAGTGCCCACTTCCCTCAGCACTGTCCCTCCGACAGAGCCCACTCCCTCAGCACTGACCCTCCGACAGTGCCCACTCCCTCAGCACTGACCCTCCGACAGTGCCCGCTCCCTCAGCACTGACCCTCCGACAGTGCGGCACTCCCTCAGCACCGACCCTCCGACAGTGCCTGCTCCCACAACACTGACCCTCCGACAGTGCCCACTCCTTCAGCACTGACCCTCCGACAGTGCGGCGCACCCTCAGCGCTGACCCTCCGACAGTGCCCGCTCCCTCAGTGCTGACCCTCTGACAGTGTCCACTCCCTCAGCGCTGACCCTCCGACAGTGCTCACTCCCTCAGCACTGACCCTCCGACAGTGCGGCGCTCCCTCAGCACTGACCCTCTGACAGAGCCCACTCCCTCAGCACTGACCCTCTGACAGTGCCTGCTCCCACAACACTGACCCTCCGACAGTGCCCACTCCCTCAGCACTGACCCTCCGACAGGGCCCGCTCCCTCAGCACTGACCCTCCGACAGTGCGGCGCTCCCTCAGCACTGACCCTCCGACAGGGCCCACTCCCTCAGCACTGACCCTCCGACAGTGCCCGCTCCCTCAGCACTGACCCTCCGACAGGGCCCACTCCTCAGCACTGACCCTCCGACAGGGCCACTCCCTCAGCACTGACCCTCCGACAGGGCCCACCTCCCTCAGCACTGACCCTCCGACAGTGCCCGCTCCCTCAGCACTGACCCTCCGACAGTGCGACACTCCATCATCATAGGCCTTTCGTATATTTGTGTTACTCTCCATGTCTGACACCCCTCCCCTCCCAGTCTATCCAGCCTTGCTCTGTAACTCCGTAACCCTCACAAAACTGCCCCTCCCACACTGTCGACCCTGTTGCCCTGTACTCAGCGGGAGGACACCTGTGTTTGTTTCCCACTTGGCACAGTGTCTTATCTGAAACAGGTTTGGTATCTTGTTGGTGTCACAGACCCAGAGACAGGAGGATGGTGGTTACACGTCCAGATGTAGGTACATGCTGCTAATAAACTGTAAACATCAGGATTGAGGGCACATGACTCCTTCCTCAGTCCCAGTCCACCCTCCCCCCTCCACCCTCCCCCCCCACTGTCTCCCCCCCACTGTCTCCCCCTCCATCCTCCCCCTCACTGTCTCTCCATCCACCCTCCCCCGCCACTGTCTCCCCCTCCATCCTACCCGACACTGTCTCCCCCTCCGCCCCCCCCCACTGTCTCCCCCTCCATCCTCCCCGACACTGTCTCCCCCTCCATCCTCCCCGACACTGTATCCCCCTCCGCCCCCCCCCCACTGTCTCCCCCTCCATCCTCCCCGACACTGTCTCCCCCTCCATCCTCCCCCCTCACTGTCTCTCCCTCCATCCTCCCACCTCACTGTCTCCCCCTCCATCCTCCCCCTCACTTTCTCCCCCTCCACTCTCCCTCCTCACTGTCACCCCCTCCCCCCTTACTGTCACCCCCTCCATCCTCCCCCCACCCCCTCAGTCTCCCCCTGTCTCCCCCTCCATCCTACCCCTCACTGTCTCCCCCTCCAAATTCCCCCCTCACTGTCTCCCCCTGCCCCCTCACTGTCTCCCCCTCCCACATCACTGTCTACCTCCAACTGTCTCCCCCTCCCCCTCACTGTCTTCCCCTCCATCTCCCCCCCTCACTGTCTCCCCCTCACTGTCTCCCCTCACTGTCTCCCCCTCCATCTCCCCCCCTCACTGTCTCCCCCCACTGTCTCCCCCTCCATTTCCCCATCTTCCTCCCTCACTGTCTCTCCCTCCATCCTCCCCCTCACTGTCCCCCCCTCCCCCTCACCCTCACTGTCTCCCCCTCACTGTCTCCCCCCTCACCTGTCTCCCCCTCAATCCTCCCCCCTCACTGTCTTCCCCACCATCTCCCCCCCCTCACTTTCTCCCCCCACTGTCTCCACCTCCATCTTCCCTCCATCTTTCCCCCCTCACTGTTTTCCCCCTCACTGTTTTCCCCCTCCATCTTCCCCCTCACTGTCTCCCCCTCCCTGTCTCCCCCCTCCCTGTCTCCCCCTCCATCCTCCCCCTCACTGTCTCCCCCTCCATCCTCCCCCCCTCCCTGTCTCCCCTCCATCTTCCCCCTCACTGTCTCCCCCTCCATCCTCCCCGCTCACTGTCTCCCCCTCCCCATCTCCCCCCACTGTCTCCCCCTCCATCCTCCCCCCTCACTGTCTCTCCCTCCACATCCCCCCTCACTGTCTCCCCCTCCATCCTCCCCCCTCACTGTCTCCCCTCCACATCCCCCCTCACTGTCTCCCCCTCCATCCTCCCCCCTCACTGTCTCCCCCTCCCCCTCCCCCCTCACTGTCTGCCCCTCCATCCTCACCCCTCACTGTCTCCCCTCCCCCCCTCACTGTCTCCCCCTCCATCCTCCCCCTCACTCTCTCCCCCTCCCCCCCTCACTCTTTCCCCCTCCCCCCTCACTGTCTCCCCCTCCATCCTCCCCCCTTACTGTCTCCCCCTCCATCTTCCCCCCTCACTGTCTCCCCCTCCATCTTCCCCCCTCACTGTCTCCCCCTCCCCATCCCCATCCCCCTCACTGTCTCCCCCTCCATCCTCCCCCCCTCACTGTCTCCCCCTCCATCCTCCCCCCCTCACTGTCTCCCCCTCCATCTTCTCCCCTCAATGTCTCCCCCTCCCAACCCTCCTCACTGTCTCCCCCTCCCCATCCCCCCTCACTGTCTCCCCCTCCATCCTCCCCCCTCACTGTCTCCCCCTCCATCCTCCCCCTCACTGTCTCCCCCCTCCATCCTCCCCCCTCACTGTCTCCCCCTCCATCTTCTCCCCTCAATGTCTCCCCCTCCCCAACCCTCCTCACTGTCTCCCCCTCACTGTCTCCCCCTCCATCTTCCCCCCTCACTGTCTCCCCACCCCATCCCACCTCACTGTCTCCCACCCATCCTCCCCCCTCACTGTCTCCCCCTCCATCCTCCCCCCTCACTGTCTCCCCCCTCCATCCTCCCCCTCACTGTCTCCGCCTCCCCATCCCCCCTCACTGTCTCCCCCTCCATCCTCCCCTCACTGTCTCCGCCTCCCCATCCCCCCCTCACTGTCTCACTCTCCGTCCTCCGCCCCCACTGTCTCCCCTTCCCCATCCCCCCTCACTATCTCCCCCTCCATCCTCCCCCCTCACTGTCTCCCGCTCCATCCTCCCCCCTCACTGACTCCCCCTCCATCCTCCCCCTCACTGTCTCCCCCTCCATCCTCCCCCTCACTGTCTCCCCCTCCATCCTCCCCCTCACTGTCTCCCCCTCCATCCTCCCCCTCACTGTCTCCCCCTCCATCCTCCCCCCTCACTGTCTCCCCCTCCCCATCCCCCCTCACTGTCTCCCTCTCCCCATCCCCCCTCACTGTCTCCCCCTCACTGTCTCCCCCTCCATCCTCCCCCTCACTGTCTCCCTCACTGTCTCCCCCTCCATCCTCCCCCCTCACTGTCTCAACCTCCATCCTCCCCCCTCACCGTCTCCCCCTCCATCCTCCCCCTCACTGTCTCTCCCTCCCCATCCCCCCTCACTCTCTCCCCCTCCCCATCACCCCCTCACTCTCTCCCCCTCACTCTCTCCCCCTCCCCATCCCCCCTCACTGACTCCCCCTCCCCATCCCCCCTCACTGTCTCCCCCTCCATCCTCCCCCTCACTGTCTCCCCCTCCATCCTCCCCCCTCACTGTCTCCCCCTCCATCCTCCCCCTCACTGTCTCCCCCTCCATCCTCCCCCCTCACTGTCTCCCCCTCCATCCTCCCCCTCCATCCTCCCCCTCACTGTCTCCCCCTCCATCCTCCCCCCTCACTGTCTCCCCCTCCATCCTCCCCCTTCACTGTCTCCCCCTGAATCCTCGCCCTCACTGTCTCCCCCTCCATCCTCCCCCCTCACTGTCTCCCCCTCCCCATCACCCCTCACTGTTTCCCCCTCCATCCTCCCCCTCACTCTCTCCCCCTCCATCCTCCCCCTCACTGTCTCCCCCTCCCCATCCCCCCTCACTGTCTCCCCCTCCCCATCCCCCCCTCACTGACTCCCCCTCCCCATCCCCATCCCCCCCTCACTGACTCCCCTCCCCATCCCCATCCCCCCCTCACTGACTCCCCCTCCCCATCCCCCCTCACTGTCTCCCCCCTCACTGTCTCCCCCTCCATCCTCCCACCTCACTGTCTCCCCCTCCATCCTCCCCCTCACTGTCTCCCCCTCCATCCTCCCACCTCACTGTCTCCCCCTCCATCCTCCCACCTCACTGTCTCCCCCTCCATCCTCCCCACCTCACTGTCTCCCCCTCCATCCTCCCCCCTCACTGTCTCCCCCTCCATCCTCCCCCCTCACTGTCTCCCCCTCCATCCTCCCCCTCACTGTCTCCCCTCCATCCTCCCCCCTCACTGTCTCTCCCTCCACATCCCCCCCTCACTGTCTCCCCCTCCATCCTCCCCCTCACTGTCTCCCCCTCCCATCACCCTCACTGTTTCCCCCTCCATCCTCCCCCTCACTCTCTCCCCCTCCATCCTCCCCCTCACTGTCTCCCCCTCCCCATCCCCCCCCTCACTGACTCCCCCTCCCCATCCCCCCTCACTGACTCCCCCTCCCCATCCCCATCCCCCCCCTCACTGACTCCCCATCCCCCCCTCACTGACTCCCCTCCCCATCCCCCCCTCACTGACTCCCCCTCCCCATCCCCCCTCACTGTCTCCCCCCCCTCACTGTCTCCCCCTCCATCCTCCCACCTCACTGTCTCCCCCTCCATCCTCCCACCTCACTGTCTCCCCCTCCATCCTCCCACCTCACTGTCTCCCCCTCCATCCTCCCCCCTCACTGTCTCCCCCTCCATCCTCCCCCCTCACTGTCTCCCCCTCCATCCTCCCCCTCACTGTCTCCCCCTCCATCCTCCCACCTCACTGTCTCCCCCTCCATCCTCCCCCTCACTGTCTCCCCCCATCCATCTCCCACCTCACTGTTCTCCCCTCCATCCTCCCACCTCACTGTCTCCCCCTCCATCCTCCCACCTCACTGTCTCCCCCTCCATCCTCCCCCCTCACTGTCTCCCCCTCCATCCTCCCCCCCTCACTGTCTCCCCCTCCATCCTCCCCTCACTGTCTCCCCCTCCATCCTCCCACCTCACTGTCTCCCCCTCCATCCTCCCCCTCACTGTCTCCCCCTCCCCATCCCCCCTCACTGTCTCCCCCTCCCCATCCTCCCTTACTGTCTCCCCCCTCACTGTCTCCCCCTCCATCCTCCCTCCTCACTGTCTCCCCCTCCCCATCCCCCTCACTCTCTCCCCCTCCCCCATCCCCCCTCACTGTCTCCCCATCCCCCCTCCCCGACTCCCCCTCCCCATCCCCCCTCCCTGTCTCCCCCTCCATCCTCCCCTCACTCTCTCCCCCTCCCCATCCTCCCTCACTGTCTCCTCCATCCTCCCCCCTCACTGTCTCCCACTCCCCATCCCCCCTCACTCTCTCCCCCCTCCATCCTCCCCCTCACTGTCTCCCACTCCATCCTCCCCCCTCACTGTCTCCCCATCCCCCCTCACTGTCTCCCCCTCCATCCTCCCCCTCACTCTCTCCCCCTCCATCCTCCCCCTCACTGTCTCCCACTCCATCCTCCCCCCTCACTGTCTCCCCATCCCCCCTCACTGTCTCCCCCTCCATCCTCCCCCCTCACTGTCTCCCACTCCATCCTCCCCCTCACTGTCTCCCCATCCCCCCTCCCCGACTCCCCCTCCCCATCCCCCCTCCCTGTCTCCCCCCTCCCTGTCTCCCCCTCCATCCTCCCCCTCACTCTCTCCCCCTCCCCATCCCCCCTCACTGTCTCCCCCTCCATCCTCCCCCCTCACTGTCTCCCACTCCATCCTCCCCCCTCACTGTCTCCCCCTCCATCCTCCCCCCTCACTGTCTCCCCCTCCATCCTCCCCCTCACTCTCTCCCCCTCCATCCTCCCCCTCACTGTCTCCCCCTCCATCCTCCCCCCTCACTGTCTCCCCCTCCATCCTCCCCCCTCACTGTCTCCCACTCCATCCTCCCCCCTCACTGTCTCCCCCCCTCCCCATCCCCCCTCACTGTCTCCCCCCTCCCCATCCCCCCTCACTCTCTCCCCCTCCCCATCCCCCCTCACTCTCTCCCCCTCCATCCTCCCTGCTGTGATTCCCTTCAGGAGCAGGGTTGGTCGTGGTTGGGTTGGGTTAGGGGAGGTTTCTGTTGTGCTGGGGTTGATCATGGCCGAGTCCCTTGCCCCTTGTCTGAATGTCAGTGGCTGTTTTTGGCTGGGTGTCTCCTCGTGTGTTCTCACTCCTTGATCTGTGCCCGGTGCTGAGCTGAGCTTCCCAGGGTGTCCTTCGGAGGGGAGTGACAGTTGTGTGTCATCACCCTGACCAGGAGATTGAACATATCCCCGACCACCCTTCTTCGGTTGGTGGGTATCACTGCCATCTGTGTCAGCTCAACCAGCTGCTCCCATGAGTCAAATATGAGCGTATGAGGGGTTGGCCATTTCAACCTGATCTCCTTGTGTTTCAACTTCCACCTTTGACCCCTCTACCTCACCAGGAATTTCTCAACTTTCTCCTTCAGAGTAGTCACTGACCTTCCTCCCCTCATCCTGAGGTCAAAACCTTCCAGAGCTGCACAACACCCTGAGAGAAGGTATTTCTCTTCCTCTCTGTGTGAGGTGGGAAGTACTCATTTTACCCCCGTGTCCCATCGTCTCCTTGTGCAGACCATTCACCATCTTATACCTTTCAGTCAGATCACCTCACACTCTCCCAACCTCCAGTGAGAACCAGCCCGGTCTGTCTCATTGTTCCTCATTTAATCACTCCCCCCATTCCACGTTTTAATCCAGTAAAGCTCCTTTGAAACTTAACAGCCTTCCTTAGATCCCCAGCTGCTCAGAGTATTCCCAACCTCACCTACCCAATGCTCCATGTAAACTAACTGTCTGTCTAGCTTCGATCTCTCTCGGAGTAAAAGATCTTATCATTCCTAATAAAGGACTTATGCCCAAAACGTCGATTCTCCTGTTCCTTGGATGCTGCCTGACCTGCTGTGTTTCTCCAGCACCCCACTCTCGACTCTGATCCCCAGCATCTGCAGTCCTCACTGTCTCCTCACGTTCTGTTCAGCCTGTTACTCAGTGATGGAATGAAGGGGGCAGATTCTCGAAAGCTGTGTTTCCAGATGGATGCCTACAGCTCCACCTCTCCGCGATTTGGAAGGGGGCTGGGGTACAGTGAGTAATGGGGTGGGGTACGGTGAGGAATGGGCTGGGGTACAGTGAGGAATGGGCTGGGGTAGAGTGAGGAATGGGCTGGGGTACAGTGAGGAATGGGCTGGGGTACGGTGGAGGAATGGGCTGGGGTACAGTGAGGAATTGGGCTGGAATACAGTGAGGAATGGGCTGGGGTACAGTGAGGAATGGGCTGGAATACAGTGAGGAATGGGGTGGGGTACGGTGAGGAATGGGGTGGGGTAGAGTGAGGAATGGGGTGGGGTAGGGTGAGGAATGGGCTGGGGTAGGGTGAGGAATGGGCTGGGGTACGGTGAGGAATGGGCTGGGGTAGGGTGAGGAATGGGCTGGGGTAGAGTGAGGAATGGGGTGGGGTAGGGTGAGGAATGGGGTGGGGTACGGTGAGGAATGGGGTGGGGTACGGTGAGGAATGGGGTGGGGTACGGTGAGGAATGGGGTGGGGTACGGTGAGGAATGGGCTGGGGTAGAGTGAGGAATGGGCTGGGGTAGAGTGAGGAATGGGCTGGGGTAGAGTGAGGAAATGGGCTGGGTAGAGTGAGGAATGGGGTGGGGTAGAGTGAGGAATGGGGTGGGGTAGAGTGAGGAATGGGGTGGGGTAGAGTGAGGAATGGGGTGGGGTAGAGTGAGGAATGGGGTGGGGTAGAGTGAGGAATGGGGTGGGGTAGAGTGAGGAATGGGGTGGGGTAGAGTGAGGAATGGGGTGGGGTAGAGTGAGGAATGGGGTGGGGTAGAGTGAGGAATGGGGTGGAGCACAGTGAGGAATGGGGTGGAGCACAGTGAGGAATGGGCTGGGTAGAGTGAGGAATGGGGTGGGTAGAGTGAGGAATGGGGTGGGGTACAGTGAGGAATGGGGTGGAGCACAGTGAGGAATGGGGTGGAGCACAGTGAGGAATGGGCTGGGGTAGAGTGAGGAATGGGCTGGGTAGAGTGAGGAATGGGTGGGGTAGAGTGAGGAATGGGGTGGGGTAGAGTGAGGAATGGGGTGGGGTACAGTGAGGAATGGGGTGGGGTACGGTGAGGAATGGGGTGGGGTACGGTGAGGAATGGGGTGGGTACAGTGAGGAATGGGCTGGGGTACAGTGAGGAATGGGGTGGAGCACAGTGAGGAATGGGCTGGGGTAGAGTGAGGAATGGGGTGGGGTAGAGTGAGGAATGGGGTGGGGTAGAGTGAGGAATGGGGTGGGGTACAGTGAGGAATGGGGTGGAGCACAGTGAGGAATGGGGTGGAGCACAGTGAGGAATGGGCTGGGGTAGAGTGAGGAATGGGGTGGGGTAGAGTGAGGAATGGGGTGGGGGGGTAGAGTGAGGATGGGGTGGGGTACAGTGAGGAATGGGGTGGGGTACAGTGAGGAATGGGGTGGGGTAGAGTGAGGAATGGGGTGGGGTAGAGTGAGGAATGGGGTGGGGTACAGTGAGGAATGGGGTGGGGTACGGTGAGGAATGGGCTGGGGTAGAGTGAGGAATGGGCTGAGGTACGGTGAGGAATGGGGTGGGGTACAGTGAGGAATGGGCTGAGGTACAGTGAGGAATGGGGTGGGGTAGAGTGAGGAATGGGGTGGGGTACAGTGAGGAATGGGCTGAGGTACAGTGGAGGAATGGGGTGGGGTAGAGTGAGGAATGGGCTGGGGTACAGTGAGGAATGGGGTGGGGTACGGTGTATTGTCAGCTCGGAACCGGTCCAGCTCCCTGATCACAAAGGACAAACAGATCCAGAGTTCCAGCATGTCACCAAACTGCATTCCGCACTCCTCAGTGTGACGTGGAATCCTCCGAACAAGCTGCTTCCAAGAAGCCATGTTTTCTTTTAAACAGCGAGTTGGTGGGAGGCAATGTTCAGACTCACGAGGAGCTTTCAACATGTCGTTGGAATGTCAGGGAAACTTTGGGAAAGGGGGAGTCTGCAGAGAGAGAGTCGGTGTGGGGGTGGGGAATGTTAGGGATTTATTGGGAAAGGGGGAATCATTCTTTGAGCTCACACAGAGGGTTGGGCCCAATGGCCTGTCCAAGTGTAACACTATCCTGAGTGAGCTTATGGACTGTCTGTAGACTGACATGAGGGAGGGAGGGAGGGAGGGAGGGAAGGAGGGGTGAATGGTGTGGTTCATGTGCTGGGACAGGACTCCTACATCACTCTCCTGCCCACCCCATCTATACTGAGGACCCTCTTACCCCATAATCCCAGCCAGCCGGACCCCCCCCCCCCCCACAACCTCCCTCCACCCACCCACCCACCCACACACACACACACACACACACAAACACTGCTCCCCTCCCCTCACTAGTCATAGAGATGTACAGCATGGAAACAGACCCTTCGGTCCAACCCGTCCACGCCAACCAGATATCCCAACCCAATCTAGTCCCACCTGCCAGCACCCGGCCCATATCCCTCCAAACCCTTCCTATTCATATACCCATCCAAATGCCTTTTAAATGTTGTAATTGTACCAGCCTCCACCACATCCTCTGGCAGCTCATTCCATACACGTACCACCCACTGTGTGAAAAAGTTGCCCCATAGGTCTCTTTTATATCTTTCCCCTCTCACCCTAAACCTATGCCCTCTAGTTCTGGACTCCCCGACCCCAGGAAAAGACTTTGTCTATTTACCCTATCCATGCCCCTCATGATTTTATAAACCTCTATAAGGTCACCCCTCAGCCTCCGAAGCTCCAGGGAAAACAGCCCCAGTCTGTTCAGCCTCTTCCTGTAGCTCAAATCCTCCAACCCTCCAACATCTTTGTAAATCTTTTCTGAACCCTTTCAAGTTTCACAGCGTCTTTCCGATAGGAAGGAGACCAGAATTACACATAATATTCCAAAAGTGGCCTAACCAATATCCTGTACAGCCACAACATGACCTCCCAACTCCTGTACTCAATACTCTGACCAATAAAGGAAAGCATACCAAACACCTTCTTCACTATCCTATCTACCTGTGACTCCACTTTCAAGGAGCTATGAACCTGCACTCCAAGGTCTCTTTGTTCACAAACACTCCCTAGGACCTTACCATTAAGTGTATAAGTCCTGCTAAGATTTGCTTTCCCAAAATGCAGCACCTCGAGTTTATCTGAATTAAACTCCATCTGCCACTTCTCAGCCCATTGGCCCATCTGGTCCAGATCCTGTTGTAATCTGAGGTAACCCTCTTCACTGTCCACTACACCTCCAATTTTGGTGTCATCTGCAAACTTACTAACTGTACCTCTTATGCTCACATCCAAATCATTTATGTAAATGACAAAAAGTAGAGGGCCAGCACCGATCCTTGTGGCACTCCACTGGTCACAGGTCTCCAATCTGAAAACAACCCCCACCCCCCCCCCCCCCCCCCCCCCCCCCCCCCCCCCCCCCCCCCCCCCCCCCCCCCCCCCCCCCCCCCCCCCCCCTCCCCCCCCCCCCCCCCCCCCCCCCCCCCCCCCCCCCCCCCCCCCCCCCCCCCCCCCCCCCCCCCCCCCCCCCCCCCCCCCCCCCCCCCCCCCCCCCCCCCCCCCCCCCCCCCCCCCCCCCCCCCCCCCCCCCTCCTGTCTTCTACCTTTGAGCAGTTCTGTATCCATTTGGCTAGCTCCCCCTAGATCCAATCTCATCTAACCTTGTCGAACGCCTTACTGAAGTCCATATAGATCACATCTACTGCTCTGCCCTCATCAATCCTCTGTGTTATTTCTGTAAAAACCTCAATCAAGTTTCTGAGACCTGATTTCCACACACAAAGCCATGTTGACTATCCCGAATCAGTCCTTGCCTTTCAAATACATGTACATCCTGTCCCTCAGGATTCCCTCCAACAACTTGCCCACCACCGAGGTCAGGCTCACCGGTCTATAGTTCCCTGGCTTGTCCTTACCACCCTTCTTAAACAGTGGCACCACGTTTGCTAACCTCCAGTCTTCCGACACCTCACCTGTGACTATCGATGATACAAATATCTCAGCAAGAGGCCCAGCAATCACTTCTCTAGCTTCCCACAGAGTTCTCGGGTACACCTGATCAGGTCCTGGGAATTTACCCATCTTTGTGTTTTAAGATGTCCTCTTCTTCATTTTCAAGACACCTGACACTTTTGAAGATCTCACTATTTATTTCCCCAAGTTCTCTCCCATTCATGTCCTTCTCTCAGTTAATACTGATGCCAAATATTTATTTAGTATCTGCCCTGTCTCTGCGGCTCCGCACAAAGGCCGCCTTGCTGATCTTTGAGGGGCCCTATTCTCTCCCTCATTACCCTTTTGTCCTTAATATATTTGTAAAAACCCTTTGGATTTTCCTTAATTCTATTTGCCAAAGCTATCTCATGTCCCCTTTTTGCCTCCTGATTTCCCTCTTAAGTATACTCTTGCTGCTTTTATTGTCCTCCAGGGATCCACTCAGTCCCTACTGGGTACACCTGACATATGCTTCCTTTATCTTTACTGGAGCCTCCATTTCTCCCGTTATCCAGCAGGCGTTAAACCTTCCAGCCATGCTGTTCACATTCACAGGAACATACTCCTGTTATTCCAGTTTGAAAGCCTCCCACTTGTCACATGTCTCTGTCTCTACAAACAGACCCCCTCCAATCAACGTTTGAACCTTCCTGTCGAATAACATTAAACATTGACCTTCTCCCCCCCACCCCCAACCCCCCCTCCTCCCCCGCCCTCCCTCCCCCCCCCCCCCCCCCCCCCCCCAATGTGGAATCTGTCCGGCGTGGAAACAGGCCATTGAGCCCATTGAGTCCACACCGGCCCTCCACAAAGAGCATACCCCTCCCTGTAACACTGCACTTCCCCTGGCTAATCCACCTTAACGTGCACATCTTTGAAAGTGGGAGGAAACCCACAGAGACGTGGGGTGGAACCACACAGATAATCATCTGAGCCTGCAGCTGAACCCCGGTCTCCAAGTGCTGCCTCGCAGAAGCAGTGTTAACCACTGAGTCACCGTACTGCACCTGATTTCCAGGTTAACTTTTAGATCTGGTCTATCCTTTCCAACACGATCTCAAACTAACAGAATTATAGTCACAGGCCCCAAAGTGCTCCCCCACTGACACCACGGTCACCTGCCCTGCCTTCTCTCCCAAGAGGTGATTGTGTTTCGCACTTTCTCTGATCGGTACGTCCTGAATCAGATCATTATCCGGTAAATCTTTAACAACATCACGGTTATCACTTTATCGATTCCTGACTCCTCATCGGGAATACTGCTCCAGGCTATGGGAGCACTTCCCAACATTCCATATCCATAAACTCTCTCAATCTCTGTCACCCTCCTCCAGCCCCTACACCCCCTCCCTATCTCTGTAACCCTCTCCAGCCCCTGCACCCCCTCCCTATCTCTGTCACCCCCCTCCAGCCCCTACTCCCCCTCCCTATCTCTGTAACCCTCTCCAGCCCCTACACCCCCTCCCTATCTCTGTCACCCCCATCCAGCCCCTACACCCCCTCCCTATCTCTGTAACCCCCTCCAGCCCCTACACCCCCTCCCTATCTCTGTAACCCTCTCCAGCCCCTACACCCCCTCCCTATCTCTGTAACCCCCTCCAGCCCCTACACCCCCTCCCTATCTCTGTAACCCCCTCCTGCCCCTACACCCCCTCCCTATCTCTGTAACCCCCTCCTGCCCCTACACCCCCTCCCTATCTCTGTACCCCCCCTCCAGTCCCTACACCCCCTCCCTATCTCTGTAACCCCCTCCTGCCCCTACACCCCCTCCCTATCTCTGTAACCCCCTCCAGCCCCTACACCCCCTCCCTATCTCTGTAACCCCCTCCAGCCCCTACACCCCCCTCCCTATCTCTGTAACCCTCTCCAGCCCCTACACCCCCTCCCTATCTCTGTACCCCCCTCCAGCCCCTACTCCCCCTCCCTATCTCTGTAACCCCTCTCCAGCCCCTACACCCCCTCCCTATCTCTGTCACCCCCATCCAGCCCCTACACCCCCTCCCTATCTCTGTAACCCCCTCCAGCCCCTACACCCCCTCCCTATCTCTGTAACCCCCTCCAGCCCCTACACCCCCTCCCTATCTCTGTAACCCCCTCCAGCCCCTACACCCCCTCCCTATCTCTGTAACCCCCCTCCAGCCCCTACACCCCCTCCCTATCTCTGTAACCCCCTCCAGCCCCTACACCCCCTCCCTATCTCTGTAACCCCTCTCCGGCCCCTACACCCCCCTCCCTATCACTGTAACCCCTCCAGCCCCTACACCCCCTCTCTGAGATCCCGCAACTTGGCTCAGAGTGGGATTCTACCTGAGTGATGTTCCTGAGTTTGTTTTATCACCTCAAAGGTGCTAGGTAAATGCACAATGTTGTTACCTGAGGAATTGAGTCTGTCCTGTCTGACACGGTGTGGCGGGAGGTAGATGTAAATCCCTGTGGTTTGCCGATGTGGCAGGAAGAGTGTGAGGCAGGTGGAATGCCCAGTGCTGAACGGGCCATGAACAGCTCCTGGGAGTTACAGGGCAGCAGCGTCATTGGACTGGGTGGGGCTTCACATCACTTCCCTCCAAGTGACACCAATTCAGCTCCAGAAATGGGCATCATTTAACCACTGGAGAGAGGTGGACTGACAGGTACAACCAACACACGCTCACCAACACACACTCACCAACACACACTCACCAACACCAACACACACTCACCCAACACACACCCTCACCAACACACACTCACCAACACCAACACACCTTCACCAACACACACTCACCAACACACACCCTCACCAACACACACTCACCAACACCAACACACCTTCACCAACACACACTCACCAACACACACTCACCAACACACACCCTCACCAACACACACCCTCACCAACACACACTCACCAACACACACACTCACCAACACACACACACCAACACCAACACACCTTCACCAACACACACTCACCAACACACACTCACCAACACACACCCTCACCAACACACACTCACTAACACCAACACACCCTCACCAACACACACTCACCAACACCAACACACCTTCACCAACACACACCTCACCAACACACACTCACCAACACACACTCACCAACACACACCCTCACCAACACACCCTCACCAACACACCCTCACCAACACACACTCACCAACACACACTCACCAACACCAACACACCCTCACCAACACACACTCACCAACACACACTCACCAACACCAACACACCCACACCAACACACACTCACCAACACACACACCAACACCAACACACACTCACCAACACCAACACACACTCACCAACACACACTCACCAACACACACTCACCAACACCAACACACACTCACCAACACACACTCACCAACACACACTCACTAACACCAACACACCCTCACCAACACACACTCACCAACACCAACACACACTCACCAACACACACTCACCAACACACACTCACCAACACCAACCACACACTCACCAACACACACCCTCACCAAACACACACTCACCAACACACACTCACAACACACACCTCACACAACACACACTCACCAACACACAACCCTCACCAACACACACTCACCAACACCAACACACCTCACCAACACACACTCACCAACACACCACTCACCAACACACACCCTCACCAACACACACTCACCAACACACACACTCACCAACACACACTCACCAACACACACTCACCAACACCAACACACCTCACACCAACACTCACCAACACACCACCACACACCCTTCACCAACACACACTCACCAACACACACTCACCAACACACCACTCACCAACACACACCCTCACCAACAC